>NW_007577850.1:64380-68518 GCF_000690725.1 Stegastes partitus | reverse complement strand
GGTTTTATTTTCCTCTCTGCTCTGTTGTGACTGTTGGTCAGAGCTGACTCAGTCGTGGTTTATCGGTGGGTCTAAATTTTTACTTTTCTACAGAACCTGGTTCCTGCCAACTGTTTATTTTTTAAGTAAATTCATAAACAGGCCATTTTGAATGAAGCTATTTTGATTAAATATGATTTTAAACTGAGATCCAGTTATTTTTCTTAAAGGAACGTCACATTGACGAGCTCACAGACCGTCTGACAGGTAAAAATCCAACTATTTTCTGTATTTACAGTTTCTGTCATTTTGGCATTTTATTTAGTAGAAACCCTTGAAACCAGCTGGCAGGTTTTTGGGGTTCAGTGGGTTAAAGTTGGACCTCATTCCTCAGATATTTTCACCTTTTATTGACCGGTTACTGACGAGTCTCTTGTCAAAAGCATCACAGTCGATGAGGTTCCATCGCTGGTTCCTTCTCTCCTACATTTAGCTCACGTTGATCCGTGTTGTTCAATTATCCAGCATAAACTAAAACCTTGAAATTGGACTTTACAGTTGGAAAAACCTGCTCAACCTGCAGATCTGCTGCCTTTTCAGGTCTCTTTTCTCTCTCCTTCCCTGGAGTCCTGCAGATCTCCGTCTCTTCCCGTCGACGCTCCGCTCTGCTGACGCTCTCTCACTTCCCGTCAGCCCGTCTTTATATTTCCTCTCGTCCCTCCACATTCCTTCCCTCCATCCCTCCGTCTCCAGGCCTTTGTCTTCCCTCCATCATGTGCTGCTGGCAGCTCTGAATGAGGAGCTCGGGGAGCTCAGACTCTGTCAACCAGGAAGAAAACATTGCCACAAGGGGCCGGGTCAACAAGGCTTGTTACTTAGCAACCCCCTCGCCTCCCCCTGGGAACTGGAGGCAGGCGGCCGCCGTCATTGGCTGATCCTGCTGTTGTGTAACTCTGCCGTTTCATTGCGGGCCCCGGCTGAAAGGAGATGTGTGTGCTCTGCCAGACTCCTTCTGCTCGCCGCCTCACCAAATCAGATTCCCTTCACCCTCCGCGGTGACCCAGCAATTAGTCTGTACATTTCTCAAACAGGCCGAGGGAGGAAAGGATCCGTTCGCTGGTTGATTCCTGCCAATGGAAGCCGTCCCAGCTGCTCCCCTCCTGAACCACACTCACTCCGAGATCGGACGGAGACGCCGTCGGAGATGCGGGGATTTTCAAAGAGGCTTAGAAATGAGAGAGGGGTGACGGGGTCGCGGGAGAAGAGCTTTGAACTGCAGACAGTCGCTGCAGCTCCAGTCTGCTTATGCAAGCGGCGGCGCTGGAAAGTGACGGCCCGATCCATTTGAAGTCGGTTTCTCAGGGAAGCTGTCAGGACGGCGAAACGGTGACCTCAGCGTTCACCTCGACGGACCAGCACTTCACTGAGACTCAGACAGAGAACTTTAAGCTGGGTCGATGCGTTCCAGCTCACGTCGAGAAAAAAATCACGCAAAGACTTCTGTCTAAAAAATTAAAGATAAATTATAGATTTTTACTATTTTAAGTTGAGTAAAAACGGAAGGAAAAAAGAGATTACAACCTCCAACTTTTTCAGTGAAACAATCAGCCGAATCCAGTGAAACATAAACAACCCATGAGGTTTTAAAGATGCTCAAAAAGAATCACTGAAGTTATAAAATTTAACACCTGTTTGGGCCCGTTTTCAAAAATTCATAAATCAAAAAGTATTTGGAGTAAAACTGTAGGATTTTGTAAGGTTCCGTGGTTTAGGAAGAAGGTTCTGCCTGATTCTTTTTTTTAAATTATACATGACATGAACGAGAAAAAGTTCTAAAATATGGAAAACTTCCTGTTTGTGGATCCGTAACTGCACAAGTCATTAAATCCTCTCCCAAAAAAAGCCTTTAATTAGTCAGATCAAATAAAAGAAATGCACAAATTTATGAAGGACAAATATTTTTCACTGTAAAGATCCACATTTTTAAATTCCAAACAGCTTTATCGTTAAAAAATATTCCGATGCTGCACGTAGAAATTATTATTTCCTGTGATTCTGCATTGATTCATGAAAATTGAACCTTAGATTGAACCTTCAATTCAACGTTCTGGCTCGTTTTGTGATTTTATTTAATGATTAATTACTACTGATTGGAGCAGTTAAAGGTTAAAATGCTTTAACTGACCAGAAATCAACAGTATTTATTTTATAACTTCCCATTTCACATATTTGTTGCTTAGAAGTTGCTGATAATTTGGTATGTGTTTGATACAGAGTTCAGTTCTGCTTAACAAGCAGCTTGTTTTTGCAGAAACAGCTTTATGTGGTCGCATGAATTTGAGTTACAATTTAAAACGCAGAACAAACCAGTTTATTTAGACAGTTTTACTGCTGTTTCCAGTGTTTAAAAAAAGCCTGAACAGCATCAGAAAACATGCAGAAATGAGGTCTAGCTGTAGTTTTTCTGCTGGTTTTAGCCTTTAGAGCCTGAAGGTGGCACTTTCTAACCCAAATTTACATCTTTTCCTCTCGGTTAAGATGCTCTCTGAGGATTTATTGCAGCTTATATCAAATAAAAACGCACATCTTGACCTTTCCAACAATGTTAGTTGCTCGTCTGTGCTGGCAAGAAAACAAATTTTTAATTTTAATCAGGAACTGATTGATTATTGAGGCTGAAATTTGACATTTTACTTATTATCAGTATTTTTATTGACTGATTAGTTCCCGGTTCTGGGGGATTAGCTTTGCTGTGTTTGGAAGGTTGTAATAAAAACTAAATCCTACGCAAACACGCTCAGTTTCCCCTAAAAACAAACCAAAAAAACAGAATAATTCATTTTTTGATGTCAGTGCAGCTGTCGTCGCTAGGCTAATGCTATCACTAAGCTATTTGCTGTGCCTCTTAGCTTGTGGCTAACACTAGGTGGCGTGTTGTAGCTTCTTTCCAAAGTCAGATTAACTTTAGCCTTCCACTAAAACCTCAATCCATCGCCACAAATCGGGACGTTAGCTGCTTTCAACGGTGGCTGAGGCTCCGCTAATGGCTAGCAGCTAAGCTAGGAGGCAGCCACAGATTGCTCTAAAACAGAATCTGGAAAACTAATAATGCTTTAAAATATGGACTTTAGTGGGAAATGAAAGTAGTAGAAGAGTAAAAGACGAGCTAAACTAACAAACTGATCGATCTTAATCAACATGAACAACCTGGTGTTCGTACACAGTCATAGTTATCCTTATTAACGAAGTTATCGATGAGAGGTTATCACATGTTTTAACATATATTGGCTCCAAACATTGGTTATCGGCCTCTTCGCTACTAATAATTGGTGTCAGCGTTGCCCCTGAAGATAAAACCACATCTCCCAACTCAACCCAAGAACTCAACATAAAGAGCTGCTTAAATCTGCAGGAAGTCGTTTTATCCGACAGGCCCACGATTACCTCGAGTTGACCCGCAGCTCGGTGTAATTTACACCTCGCGGCCGCCCCTGCAGACAGAAAACTTGAGTCCAGACTCTGTTAATTTAGCGGCTGTCGTTGTTCCATGCATGAGTAACTGCAGGCGATCAGATGTCGACATCCTCGCACCCGTAAAAACCTCGTCGGAGGGGTTGTTTCCTGTGGCTCCTAACGAGCAGCTCCCTTGTTAGAGACTGTAAATACTCCTCACAGCTCCGGAGTTTGTTCAGCAACATTATCTGTGAATAAAAAACGAGCCGCGACAGGAAAAAACTTCTGGTTAGTCCTCCTTCACAGCTTCATCCTGACCCATTTAGCAGCTCTCGCCTCCTAATTAGTCCTGCGTTTGTGTCGTTATGTTTTTCTTTTTCGGAGTGTTTTTTTTTTTTATTATTTTCCGTGTTGTTAAGACTCGGCGGTTAATGAGGCGTCGGTTCGGTTGAAGCTGGCTGGTTCACACAAACGGGAAAAGGAAGGACGAGATTTGGTCCATTTTCAAGATGGAACCGAATGTCGAAAAAAATAATTAGTTCACGGGCCGTTGGAAAGATGTTTCGTATGAATCTTCCAATAGTTAGAGTCTCATCTAAAATTGTCCAAAATGCTTTGAAACATCTCCAAAGTAACATAAAATTACTCAAATTGACTCAAAAATCATCTAAAATTACTCAAAAACTGGTTAGAATGACTTAAAACT
>NW_007577850.1:62383-63718 GCF_000690725.1 Stegastes partitus | reverse complement strand
ATGTCTTTCTAAAGTCAGACTGAACAAGAAATAAAATCTGTTGCCACAAATCAGGACATTAGCTGCTTTCGCAGTGGCTTAAGCTACGCTAACGGCTAGCAGCTAGCGGCTGAATTAGGAGGCCACCACTGATCAACCTGAAACAGTGTCTGGAAAACAATAAATAATAAAATATCCAGGTTTTAAGTTTAGATTTAGTTGATTTCCAAGATGCTACATGGGTAGTTCAAGGACCATTTTAAAGTGGAAAAATCCAACATTGCTTTATCTTTTTACAGTTTCTGATAAATGCTGTAATTTGGGTGGGTTTTGGGGTTTAACGCAGCATCAGAAATGTGAAATATGAAAGTCCTGCTGGGCTCTGATGTTTGTTTCATCATCATTTTCCAGTTTCTCTGAGTTTTTTTTTTATTTCTTCGTGTTAAGACTCAGCAGTTAATGAGGCGTCGGTGAGGTCTGAGGGCAAAAGAAACGGCAGAGAGGGTTTGTAAAGGTGGACCTTTTATTGTTTTTGATATTTGTCGGGTGTTTATCCAAATCTGGAAAAACTGAAGGAAGGAAAGTGAGAGTCGGCGTATAAAGGAGCAAAATGAGGATCAAGTGAGGAAGGATGTGGGCAGAACATGAAATAAAAGAGAGGTGGGAGGAAAGTCAGGATGGACGGAGGAGGAGGCAATAAAAGGCAAATTGGAGGTGGAGGCCCAGCAGGGAAGCCACCAGGCTGTTGCTGAGGAGAACAGAAATACGTCGGCCACGCCGCGGACCCTCCACCTGCCTCTCCTCAGCCTTATAATTAGCCCCGGCTGAAAGGAAAGCGATAACATGCCGGCTTCCTTTCAGCCGCTGTGCTTAAAAACAGAGCTTGATGGGCTCCCTGTGAGAAAAACTAAAAAAGTGGCTCCTTTTTTTTTTTATTCCGGAGCTGAAAAATTCGGCAGCTTTTAGAGCCAAAGCGCCTCGTTTGAGACGTTTCATCGGCTTCTGAACAGCTAACTCTGGTCCTCCCCGCTGCAGCAGCTTGTTTGATATGTGAACTAAATAAATAAAGCTCAGACTGACAGCTAGACTTTAATGTTCTCCGAAGGGAAGCTTTCTTTGTCGTACAGCGTTGAATCAGTCGGTGAATTTAATCTGACTACAGCACGCAGTTACACCGACGACCACACAACACGTCTGTACTCACCGAGAGCTCATTGTTCACTGCAGCATAAAGTCCTGACGAACAACTTAACTAGAAGAAGACAGAATATAAAGTTTTGAGTAGTAGAACACATGGTTCCAAAGTTGGTGTCTTCACATACTATATAGATATTTAGCTTTTTACATGTGTAGAGC
>NW_007577850.1:42079-61872 GCF_000690725.1 Stegastes partitus | reverse complement strand
TGTCAGAAAATGTTGTTTTGTTTTGTTCAGGATCTGCTGCAAACTGTTTGTTTTTGATTTTGTATTTTTTTTAGAGTCAAGTCGAATAAAGTGATTTTGCTAAAAGGACACTTTTTTAAAGCTCAGCTTTGATTTACTCGACGGCGGTGTACGCCACACATGATGCGTTCAAAGGCTGTTGGAAAGCTAAAAATCTGGTGATTTTCTTTTTTTTTATGGATAAATGATGCTTTTTAAAATCCACCAGCAGGTTTTACCAGTTAGAGGCCTTAGAACTGGATAAAACCAAAAAATCTCTAAGTTGTGGCTTCTCAGTTGCGGGGAAAAGTGTTCTGGTTAAAACAAGTGGTTTACTTTAAGGTGTTTTTTTAAATGAGACACAAAATAGAGTGATTTTGGTAAATTTTTAGGATTTTAAGCTCAAATTTGGTGACATTTCAACGGCAGAGATGAGTCGGTCAGGAACGCTTGGAAAGTAGAAAAACTGACAAACTTTTGTGTTTTTTTTTTTTTAAAAGATAAATCAAACAGTCCCTGAATTTCAGTCACGTAAATTTTGGCCGCAGCTGAGCTTTTAGTTTTTTAGAGAATCTCTTGTTTTTGCTGATTATTTTAAATGAGACCTGCAGAACTAAAGGTCACATAAAAAATATCACGATTTGGTTCATTTTATCAAAGACAAAGAACGATTAGTTCAGGGATCGTCTGAAGTTGAAATCCAACAATTCTTCATGTTTTTAGTTTGTGTTTCTGATAAACGCTCTCATTTGGGTGATCTTTAAAACGACAACGGACCCTTTAAACCTTGAACCTGCTGCTGGCTCTCGGTGGGTTAACGCAGCGACTGAATGTGAAACAGAAACGTCCTGCTGGCGGCTCAGCTCTAAACTCACACCTCTGGCATTTGTTTCATCATTTCCATTCCTCCCATTTTTCGCTGCTATCGTTACAGCAATTGTTGACTTTTTTCCTTCATCGTTCCTGATCAGAAACAAGCGTGTTCTCAGTCCCAGCGTGCGACCCGGGCTGGTTCCAGAACCACCTGCAGTCGGCCTTCAGGGGAAACTGGTCACATTCATGCAAAGTGACAAAGTGAAGGATTTGAAAAAACAGGGCCTCTAATTACATTTTTATCCTGGGTTTAATTTCACAGCTTCTTTATGAACTTTGAAGGGTGTTCCTGTTTCACCCCGAGGCTCTGATTAATTTCTGACCCTCCTGCGTGACACCGAGCACATTTTAAATCAGGAGTGTGACGCCGCGTCGAGGTCGTGGTCCGATCCCTGCAGCTCTCCGCTGGCTTTGTTATTTTAAGATCAGGTTCAGATTTTCCCCGGAGGACGCTGACGTCCCGCCGAGGAAAATATTAAAAACACGTCACGGATGCTCGGTGTTTCCTGTTCGCTCAGGTCTCCAACCCCCTGCCGGTGGCGGTCGGAGCCCCCGGCGGCGGCGGCGGTGGCGGATCGGTGGTGGTGGAGAGCGGACCGGTGGTGTACGATGACGCCGCCGCTGACGAGGAGGACGAGGACGAGGAGGAGGCTTGTGTCAGCGCCATGCAGCTGCTGGGAGGCGACGGTCAGTCAACACTCAGGATGTTTGGTTCATCAGATCTGTGAGAGTCGTCAGATATTAGAAAAAGAGTTCTTATTTGGCAAAACAGTAGAAAACACTTGGGCTACATACACAACATATTCCACTAAACGTTCAAACGTCCTCTTCTGACCCCTTCGCTTCATGTTTGACACAAAAGCTCCATAAAGTTTGCTCTTCAAGTCGAGACACTTCAGTCTTTTAATGTCAATTTTAAGATATTTTGCACTGATGACGTCCAAAACACGCACTCAGGAGGTCACTTAACTTTGTCTTTTGGACATTTATTCAAATCAACACGTGTTTAAAGTGAGATAAAAACCCAACGTACACACATGCCCACATAACATTTTCCAAATTGACTCAAAAGTTGTCCAAAATATCTCAAACTTTCTCAAACTTGTTTAAATTTCACATTTCAAGCCAGTTTGGACACGTTTCTTTTGTCATTCTGGGAAATCCCACAGCAGCTTACAAACACCTCTCCAGATGTTTTCCCTCCACATTTGGACAGATGTTCCACCATGTTGGATGTATCTCCAACATCTGGCTCCTCTGTTCACTGGTTCTGAGCCATACTGCTTTTATCCTATGGGTCCAGTAGGCTGGGTTTTCCTTTAACATTGTCAAAAATGATTGGAAACTTGTCTAAAGTAAGTAAATGTTTAAAAGAAATGACTCAAAATGTGTCTTCAGTAACTTAAAGCTTCTCCAAAGTCACATAAAATTGTCTACATAAACTCAAAACTGGTCTAAACTAACTCGAGAATATCTCAAACTGTCCTGAATTCCTGTAAATTCATCAAAAATTACCCAGAATTTGTTTAAAATGACCCAAAAAAATGGTTCAAAATGATAATGTTCAAGTCTTTCATGCTATTTTGGGCAAATGAGAATGAGTTTATTCATCCTGAAGGAAACTCTTGTGTCAGATATCACTAAGAAAACAAATGAAATGAACAGAAATATGAAAAAATGAACATAAATAAACAGTAGAAAAGCAATGAGATGTAAGTAGAACACTGAAATAACAGAAGTAAAATACAAGAAGGCTGGTTGAAAGTGAAATATTTCACATGAAACTGAAATATGACACCTGAGAAACGAAAATCAGACAATGAATCATTCTATATATGTAATAATATTTATATATTTTGTGTATTATCAGCTGGGTAAGTTTAGTCACAAAAACCTTCTAATAAGAATAAATGGATTTTTTTTTTGTTTAGTTTTCTCGGTTTTAGTTGTTTTTCTCTGATTCTGAGCCATAAATCTCCACCGAGAGACGCCAGACCGTCCAGTTTATTTCTGTCTGAAGGTTTCTTACACAGTGATCTGGTTTAAAGAACAAATGATTTCTAGAAATGTGGCTCAAACTGTTGGTATTTTCTGATTTATGGAGTAGTAAAAGCCAAAGTCCCTTGTGTGAAAACAAAACTACAAAATGAGCAAACGAGAGTAAAAACAGTAAAATAAAATAGACAAAAACTACATTTAGACTCTGATTGAGTTCACAAGCAGCAAATCCTTGAGCCGGAGCAGCTGAAAGTGATAAATGACACATCGAGGCTTTCAGTAGGACTGCAGACAACGATTACTGTGATGGTTGATTATTTTCTGGATTAACTGACGGTTGTTTGGTTTGTAAAATGTCAGAAAATGTTGTTTTGTTTTGTTCAGAACTCAAAGATTCTCAGTTTGCTGCCACAGAAGAGGAAAGAAACCAGAAAGTATTCACATTGAAGAAGCTCAAATCAAAGATTGACAACAAGAAGAGAAACTGATTAATTCTTCTAATCTAATTCTAATTCTAATCGTTCTTGTGCCTCTAATAAATGTAATTTACTCATAACAAACTGAAAGCAGGTGAAATCATGTGAAAAAAAGTGTTAAGATTTTTAAAAAGGAACCTTGGAGCTCGACATCAACCAGATGAATGATTTTGTGTGTTTGTGACTCAAACTACAACCTGGAACGAGTTAATTACGGTTAATTGGTGCTGATTAGCAGCAGCAGGTCGCTTTAATTTGACTTCAAATGATCCTTTTCAGACTCGACGAGGCTCCGACTCTGCAGCGACGTCGGGAGTTTTTTTTTTTTTTCGACACCGACAGCGTCAGACGTCTTTGTCGCTGCTCGGTCCGACTGTCTGGACTGTGAAACCGCCGGACTCGCGTCTCTAACGAAGCCGCCTCTCTGGGTGTTTCTGCCCAGACTCCCGCTACGTTTTAATGAGGCCTCGCCAAGATGAAATCTCCTCATTTTATGTCGGCGGCTGTTAAACTTTAAGGTCCCTGCCTCGGCCCTCATAAAAGGTCCAGAGCTGCTTAATTGATTCCTGTAGGGGAGCTCTTTGTTTGGCCGTTGGAGGGTCGGGGGGTCGGGGGGTCGGCCTCGGAGCAGAGCCAGATTAAACCGGAGTCCGACGGAGCCTCCGAGTCACACTTTTTACAATCCTGACCTGCTGCTGCTCTTCATGAAGTCACAAAGCAACTCTGCAGACTTCTTCTAAATCTGTTCTGTGGCTCTTAAAGCAGCGAGCGTCTCACCGGTTTGATTTAAAGCCTAATAACTACGTTTAAGTGTTATTTTTGGTGCGACTTCTCATCCTAATCCTGTAAAACGTTGTTTAGAAAAGAAAAAAAAAAGTCAGTTAAAGTAGCTTCCTATTGGTTTCATTATCGTCTGTGACTCGTCGCTGCTTCAGTTTGGCAGCTCTGTCGGCATCATTAAACTTTTCTGGAGGTTTACATGTAATTACTCCTGTGAGGTATCGTCTTGTCAGAAATGTGTGAATAAATGTCTAACAGGAAAAATGCACAAAAACAAACACTATAAAGTGTACGTTGGATGTGTTTTTTTCACAAAGCTGGAACTCCATCAACACCTTTAGTTCCCGACCTGTTTCTGTGGAGCGTTTGAACCCTTAGATCAGAGTTCAGCACCAACTCATCCCTCCTTCCTCGTGTCCTGCAGGTTACGGCTGTGACGGAGATTACGACGACGGATTCTAGCGGCCGGATCTTCATCGCCGGACGGATCCTCAGACGTATCACATGTTTACAATCAGAGACACGAAATGGGAGTTGCAATGCCGAGCGGGACGAGGATCACAAACGAACGTCGTGCCGCTGGTTCCGTCAACTGGACCGAACTGGGGACGAGCATTTATCAGTGCACGTCGCTGGCGGGCTGAGGTTACCAGACGGTACCATCAGGGGCTGGACGGGTTGCAGTAGGAGCTGGTTTGATTTGCAGGTCAGAAGAAACGCAGGTGGTGAAAGTAGAGCTGCAAGATTTATTATTTTACCTTTTTTGTTGTTTTTTTGGCTGCAACTAACCATTATTATTTTCCAATTTATCAGTGAGTTGTTTGGTCTATAAACTGTTTCCCAAAGCTCAAGATGGAAATGGTCTCGTTTTACCCAAAGACTTTCAGTTTACTGTCATCGAGACGTCAAGAAACTAGAAAATGTTCAATATTTAAGAAGCTGGAATCTGAGAATTTAGAAGGTTTTTTTGTTTTTCTTACAGAGTTACGAATCAATTATCATAATAGTTGATGATTAAGTTAAAAAATCATTGCAGCTTTAGTTCAAACTAGACATTTAAAGGCATCATTTATGGTTTTATTGACGAAACATCTGGATGAAAATCCCCGGTATGTTAATTGGTAATAGATAAAGTCATGAGTTGCAGCCTGACTTAAAATTGGGCTAAACTTTGAGATAATTGCGACTGTCCTTCTAACAGATGACCTCTTAAAGCAGAAGGAGGATCTGCTTCAATCCACGAGCATCACAGTCGTCTGAATTTATCCCAGTTTTAAGCTATAAACCTCTTCTGACCTGCAAAAAACACCAAACCAGCGTTTACTGGGAGGTTCTTACTGTCTGCCCATCAGGATTTTTGCAGCTCCTTTTGAACGGCTTCGTTGAGGAACGTTTGTCGTAGCGAAAACAGAAGCGGAACAAAAAATGCACAAACTAGTGATCCTCAGATTTGCACTTTGCATTCATAACACTTAAAGGGAAAGTTGAGGTTCTTTAAAGTCGGGTTCAATGAGGTGCTTGTGTCCAGATGGTGGCTGGTTGGTGCAGCTTGTTGTCGGAGGGACCTTTGCTTTGGCGCTAGCTTCATATTCCAACATATAAACGGACCTGTGCTGCGTTAGGCTGTGAACACCTGCGTTGGTCAGAGTTTTAGAGGCTTCACACCGTCGTGGTTCTGTGAAGGAACGTGGAAGTTCTGCTACAACGAAGCATTCTGGCATTTTCTAACCATCTGATACGCCGTTAAAACGCTCTGCTGGACTGATATCCACAACAGTTCAGACATGATGACGTTTGAGATACACATGGAGCAACTGTTCAACTAGTCTGAACTAACCAGAGATCCCTAACCAGTGCTGTGACTGGTCAGATACGTGGAAGAAAAAAAAAAAAGGCAGATGTTTATAAATTTGGAAACTGGTCAGCAGAATCGAGATGAGACTTTCTTAAGGATTCCCGGTTCTAAGTTGAAACCCTTCCGGTTAAACACAGGATTACACCTGCTGCTGCCGTATTCAGGGCTGCGACTAACAGTTTTTTTTTTAATTGAACTAATTAGTTAGGAAACCTCGCTCAAGCATCATCCCCAACAATTCGCACCAGCGATGACGTTTGAGACGTGTGGAATCATGATTCTGACCAGTCCAGTCTGAATCACAGAGATGTCAAACTGTTAGTTTTGAGATAACTGGGATAAATATTTAGCCAAAATGATGCTGTTTATGTCTGTAATGTTAATGCCAGACAGTTACACTCAGCTCTTAAATGTCAAACCAGCTTGTTATGGGCGTCAAAATAAGCAGAAGAGCTACTCCAGGTCCTGGTGTTGTGTTCGATGTCACTGAAGTGAATGGTAGAACTTCGTATCTGGTTGGTTTCAATCAGTGCACTTGTTGGTAGGAATCCAGAAGTTCTGCAGCACCGTCTGTAAAACACTGATAAGCGCCACATACGAACCTACTTAGAAGAACCTGAACTATCGGAACCTCGTATAACTTCAACTACTTCCTGATCCTTCACATCTTTAAGAACAAGCAGGTAGCGTGAGATCAATCATCAGTATTTCCGATCAGTATTTATTCTCGTTGATGCCTTACGGGTGGTCGGCTGACGGACGGACGCGTCTGCTCGAGCCAAAGTATTTAATAAAGGACGTTGCCTTCTAACGACATATTTAAGCCGGTTACGTGCCAATGTGTAACGATGCAATTTTAATTTCAGATGGAGTCACTAATAGGACAGTTTTTATTTATTTAGCTATGAATTTGGTTTACGTTTGGACGGATGGGATTAATTTATGATGTGATTAAATATTCTCGCCAACGTGCATTTAAAACAAGAGTGTAAATACGTTCTCTGCGGCGTTACATTTCCAGACGGACGAGGAGCTCGGCCTGCAGAGAGTGGATCTATTTGTTATTTCAGCTTTTATGATTTTCTTTCCCCTGTGTTGGTATGATGGTACTTTAAAGGGTGAAGGTGATTGTGGCCTTTTTTTCTCTCTCTCTGTCAACAGAGACTGAATCTGCTGCTGTTATAAGTCATGACGTTACATCTGCATAGTGTTGCTGCTGCAGTAAAGATTTCACTAAATGGATGAAAAACACATCGATGTCCTCGTTGTCAGTTTTTGCAGAAAAGTGAAGTTGGAGGTGAATCCATCGGGTTCACTCCTTTGTATTTACAGACAACCTTGAATACGGTCATAAAAGGTTTCAGAACAGTTTTGTAAAGTGGATTTTGTCAGAAGAAATGGACACGAGTTAAAAGAAAATCACACTTGGTTTAGTGAAGGGTTGGTTCATATGTGAATGATTCTGTTTCTTCAGAGGCAGGTGGTTAAAATGACTAAAACGGATTTAAAACTGCTTTAACTTGAGTAATTCTGCATTGTTCTGCATTACTTTTACTGAATTAGTATTATAATTAAACTTACTCTAAGGAACATTTTCAGTGCAAGACTTTTACACTTTCACACAGATGCTGGACATTTGATTGATTTCTTAATACATGCAGCATTTTCAATCAATAAGTGATTAGAATATAAATACAACATCATATGCATTTTATACAGGCCTTAAAAATGGCTGTCACATGCCATCCTCGTTGATCCCGGTTTGATTTAACAAACATGCACTGCTCAGAAGTCATTAAGCATCACGGTAGACTTTGTCATGGTGCCCCTTTACTAACTAAACCTTGTTTTTGTTCACAACCCAGAGATAATCAGTTTACTGTCACCGAGGAGGAAAGAAACACAAAATATTCACATTTAAGAACCAAAAATCTGACAATTTAGACTTTTTTTCTTCAAAAATTACTCAATCAGTTATGAAAACAGTTGCCAATTAGTTTAATCGTTGACAAAGAATTGATTAATTATTGTAACAGACATTTTTCTGGGTCAAATCTGCTGATAGACAGTGATGGATTTTGTCTTTCCAGTTTGACATCTGGGGATTTAGCATGTCGCATTGGAGCCACAACGAAGATAAAAACCTGCAGGATTACAACTAAAACGCTGGCAAACCAACACGATGAGTGCTTACCAGAAAACAGCAGGTGTGATTCTTCAAATTCAACTCACTGGAGAGTCTAGACAACATTTAGATGTTCCATTTTGAAGTGGTAAACTATAAACGACAAGGACGGGACAGACATGAATCATTAGGCGTATTTTTAAAAGAAGAGCACTTTTGAAAACAAACAACTGACTTTAGCTGTTATTAATCCACAAGAGAACACAGTGACCCACCCCGTCCTTGTTTACTGGTTTAAATTAAAGTTTCCACACTGTGGGCTCACAATCAAAGCAACCACGTTAGCTGCACAACACGTTAACGCTAAGGATTCTGCTGTTGTTGTGGTGACGTTGCCATCAAAAGTAAAACTAATCCACTGGGTGTTCAGTTCCTCAGATGCTGGGAGTGCACGAAGACTCTCGTGTTCACTCCTGCAGCCGACGGCAACACATCTGGTGACATTTTAGAATGAGTCGCTTTTGAAACAACACAAACCTTTAACAACATTTGAGCTACGAGTGGCTGGTCTAGTGTGAGGTAGCGCTTGGTTTAAATTACTACTTGCTTGTAAAACTAAAGTCATTTTTTCTTAACAGGTTTAATTTTACGCCTCCAAGTTTCCAAGAACCACAGAAGACAATAAAAATGAATTTTCACCACAGCTGACGTGATTTTAAAAAACACTGATTTTCTTGTAAAATGGCCGATATGAGGGGTGCTGTTCCCTGCTACACGGCAAACATTGCTCAGGTTTGAGGAACACGACCAAGAGTTCTTGGCTCTGACTGAGCCTCTCTGTGATGTCCTGGATCTTGAAAGCATGATTATATTAAGGCGTTTCTTTGCCTCACAAATCAGCATTTTTCTTTCAGTTTCAGTATCAAAAGTATGAAAAAAAATGACATCATCCTATGTGCTCCTGCTACATCCAGCTGCATGCAGTACCAACATACTTCAGACCACCATAACGTTACTTCTAGTGTTTATTTCTGTGGACTTCAGCTGTCTTGAATTGGACTTATTAACTGGGGTTTTATTCAGACTTGTGTGTTGCATCGTATGACTCGGATCAGTCTTGGCTGACTTGTAATTGAGACAAACACCCAAAGATTCGACTAGTTAATTGCCTAAAGCTGCTCGAGGCAGGCGGCCGTCCTCCCTGAGGCTAAATGTTTGCCACCAAAGAGCTGCTCAGAAGGATTTCTCTGGATTTTTGGGGTTTCTGTCTACAATATAGTTGTGTAAAGTCTTGACCTTGCTATGAGAAGTGCCCTGAGACGACTTAGGTTGTGATTTCTTTATAAATAAAACTGAAATCTAAATATCACAGTCTCAACGCATGTGGTGATCCCCCCTAATCTCGTAATCTTTACCTAAATTTGCTGAATGAAATTCAGTATTCTTCTCGTTCTGCGCCGTGACCTTCTTGTTTTTTTTCCCCTTCGGTTCTTTCGGGCTGAGGATTTTCTGTAAATCTCGTTGGGTTTCTACGTCTCACCCACACAGTTTGTATTTACTTTCTCAGCCTCCTTTCCTTCACTTCGACGTTGCGCTGAACTCGGCCTGAACTCGTCCTGACAGACAGCAGCATCAGATCTATCTGTGACCCGACACCATCCACCGCCGTGACAACGCTTTTCATCAGACAAGACATCTCGCTGGTGCTGCTGGATCTTTTGACGGCTGTACAGTATCACGGTCCTCTGAAGGTATTGTTGTTTCCTGAGACGCCCGGTATCCCCGGGTACGTGTGGAGACGTTCTATTGAAAGATGAGTCAGGGCGGGAGGAAATCTGAAACCAAGACAGCGCTTACATCAGATGAAGCGCGCCGAGCCTTAACACGCAACGCTTGTTCTTTCAGGGGGCAAACAGTTCCTACTGTTCGCGCCTTTGTTGGAGCTCTATTTATGGTGTTTTTATGTAACTACGGCCTCTTTCAAGCTATTCTGATAGTTCAGGTTTCTGTTGACGGAAAAATGAGACGTCCTCGGGGAGAAGTGCTGTAGTCCACGTGTTTCTTTCAGCTGATGTCGGGTCAGATCCTCTGAGGGATGATGAGAATATACCGTAACACCACCTGTCACCTGTGACTACCTAAAGGCTAGCGTCTTTGGTGACCATACCTGCCGACAACTTGGCACTGCTAAGTCGATACTTGTTTGTATTAATGACTTGAAAGAAAATGAAACATAAAAATAGGTTTACAGCCACAGACATGATCAGCTTTAGTCTTTATCTTTCTAATAAAGCAAAACTGAAGTTGGAATCTTGCAACTGTTTCTGACAACCAAGGGGAATCAAAAAGTTCTGGGACCGCTTCTAGCATCAGAACTTGTGTTACGTGTGTTTGACAAACCATTCTGCTAAACATAATACAAAAACGCTTGTTTGTTTAAAGCAATCAGTCATCCTGGGCGGAGCTACATGAAGGATTTGACTTCGGTGTTCCCTCAAAACAGTGAATTATCGTTGTGGAATATTTGCTCGCGAGGGAGACTGAATAAATTGGAAAATCCACCAAAAGAAAAACTAGCCAGGTGGCCTCACTGACTGTTTACCTTTTTATGGCCACTGCTAGGTGTATATTTGTGTCCACTAGCAGCTGGATCATCCCTTTTTGCTAAATGATCCTCCCTGTGACTTCTTCCTCCTCCCCAAAATGAAATTCAAGGGTTTCAAAGGGTCGCTGCTTTGAAGATTTAGCTTAACAGAACGTTAGAAGCGTTGCAGGAGCACTGGGAGCAGAGCGTCGTTGCGCTGTGACTCCATGGATATGCTGGTTTTTCTAGGCACAGTCTTAGACGTCCTTTGACATTCTTGTGGGTTACTAATTTCTAAAAGCTCATTACGATCCAATATCGGCTAAATGCTGCTAAATATTGCATCATGGTTTTGATGATGCTGTTTTTATAGCTAGGTTTAAATCATTCCTTAGTTGGTTAAAATGAAAATTTTGCCACAAAAATGACTTTTTGTGTTAAAAAAAAAAAACTTCAATACTTTTAAATTTCTTGTGGGTTCCAAACAATTGTTGACTAAATACAACTAAACGTTTAATGGAGGTGTCGCTGATGCCAGTTTCCTCCAGATGTTGTTGGTAGTTGTAGACGTGGCACACTGCTGAGTTTTAATAAAATGGATTCTAGCTGTACAACATTAGGAACCTTCATATTTTAGAGCTGACAAGCTAATTTCCAAAGTGAAAAAAGAAAAGATGAGACCTGATGAAAGTTTAATGAGCCAAGTAGGGAAAATCGGGTAAAAAAAAAAAAAAGTCCAAGGACTTTCTGTGAAAGCTCACAAAGCACCATCATTTGTTTTAATTCTGTCCAGCCTTGTTTTAAATGAGTAAACTAACCGAGGCTCCTCTGTTCATATTTCCTTTAACCTTTAAGTGAAAATCCACTTTTTCAAGGCGCTTGTTGTTTAAAGTAAATCCCCTGATTCGACTTGCGCGGTTCACTTCGAGTGCAGCTAAATTAGTCCCATTAACAGATTATTATGCAGCGTGAAAATGTCACGAGCGAGAGTCTCGAGCCGTCTCGGGGAATTATCGTGCCGTCATACCCGCTGACGACTTGAAACAGAGCAACGCCGCCGCCGCCTCGGGCCTCCTGGAACAGAGGAAATTTGAGAAAACTATTAAATTACGCTGCATGTGACCCTCCGCTAGTGTCCCTTTTCAGGTTGACTTTTCTCCCGACGCTGCCCGGGAAATAATTTCATGCTTTATGATGCTATGTAATTGTGCTGTCAGGTCAGCTTTCCACCCACCCCTTCTCGCCGGCTCGTTCTCTCCCCAAGGGCCGACTGTACCTACGCAGCTTTTCGGTATTCGCCAGCCTCCCAACCTTCCCCCTCCCCCTCCGCTACACTTAAAAGTTTTTGCTGGAACTTAATCTTCCTCCAAACTTTCTCTCTAACCTTTACAGCGCGGAGGAAAGAGAGGGAGGCAGCGGGAATAAAAATAAAGTCGGCTGTTTAGTTTTGCAGTGTTCGACCTTGTTGCCCTTCCAGAGAGAAAGCCGCCGGCGAAAGGATTCCTCATGTCCCCGATGTGAGTTGATTAAACAGGAATTTGCAGGGTTTTTTTTTTTTTTTATTGCCCTCCATTCTCTTCGAGCTGAGGGTTTTTTGTTTTTTTTTTGTGGCTTAAAGCGTGACTGTGAGGAAACACTCAGGATTTAAAAAGAGAAGCGAGCGTTCCTCCTTCCTTCCCTTCTCCTCCTGCTTCCTGTTTCCGTCGCTACAAAGGAAGAAGCGGCGTCTTTATTCTTCAGCTCCTCTCTCAGTTTAACCTTCACCTGAATCTCACCGATCCAGACGGCACTCGCTCCTCGTGTTTTATTCCCATCACGCTTCCTCTGATATTTCCTTTCTCTCCGTCTTGTTTACGTGAGTCTTCCTTAAAGATAATCGGGTAACTTTACATCCTCCTGCCTCAGATTCGGGGGAAGCGAGGCGTCACACAAACAGCGAATGTCGGGTCAAACACTGCGACTCCCTGCAGTTTTTCTGACTCGCGCATCAATTATTTAAAGCGTTTGTTTTCTGCAGAGCAAAGCCGGATCATAGCGAGAAGTTTCTGGCTTGTGTTTACGTTGCTTCAAATCCGTATGAACAGGTACTGCTGCGCCTATTAGTCACATCTGCCCTCTGCAGCGTTTCAGAACTGGACCGAACCGACACGCCGACTGTTGTGCTAATGCGAGGGAACGTACACGTATCGCAATGCAGCACTAAAGTGTAGCGATGGAAGAGAAAAATACGGCAAAGGAAGCCATAAGCGCGGCGAGGTGGCGCAAAAGTCCAGCAGAAGAATCAGTCATTACATTGAGGAAACGCATCGCGCAGAACCACAAAAGTGGAACGACGGAGAACTAAAGTATCACAAGAACTGTAAAGGAGTTCAAAAATGTGGCGAGCTAATGCAAAGCAGCTGTGAGTTAACGCAAAGGTAGTACAACACAAAAGTACTGCGAGGAAAAGCAAAAAGTACTTTGAGGTGACACGGTAGTACTGCAAGGTTACAGTGTAACACAAAATTACTGCAAGGTAACGTAAAAGGCAACTCAAATGTGTTACAAGGGAACACAAAATATTGCAAAGGTACTTCGAAGTATTGCGAGTAACTGAAAAGTACTACGAGGGTAATGCAATAGTACTGTGATGGAACACAAAAGTACTGCAAAGGAATGTCAAAGTATGTCAAGGGAACGTATACACATTTCAAAGTAAGTTAAAAGTATCGCAAGGAAATGTAAAAATATTGGGAGATAATACGAAAGTACTGCAAGGTAACGCAAAAGTACTGCGAGGGAAAGCAAAAAGTATTTTGAGGTGACACAATAGTACCGCAAGATCACAGTGTAACACAAAAGTACTGCAAGGAAATGCAAAAAAGCGTTGCGCGGTACTGTGAAAGTATTTTGAGGGACCATAACAGTAGTACAACTCGAAAGAGTTGCGAGGAAAAAGTACCAGGAGGTACCACAAAAGTACTGCAAGGTAACGTGAAAGGCAACTCAAAAGTACCTCGAGGGAATGAGCTAGTACTGCGCAGGAACGTTTAGGACCATTATAATACTGCAAGGAAACATAAAATACTGCGAGGCAACTCTAAAGCAGTTGTTGAGAAGTTCTTGTGACCTTCAGGGGACAGAAATCCATCCTAAAATAATCGGCTGTAACTTCACCCAGAGACGCTGCTTTGTTTTCATGTTCCAGTCTGATTTTCTAGAAACTCAGCAGCTAAAGGAACTACTACGTCTCAAGTCGTTTTCATGGTCGGCGGTTCATTAGCTACTGCAGCTGCTGAACGATGGCTAACGTGCTAACGGGCCTGAAATACGCCAGCTAGAGTCGACTACTTCCTCCTCACCGGGCCTTTTATTCACGGTGGCACCTCAGGATCTTTCATCAGTCGGTTATCGAGGAGGAAAAAAAGTCAGTTTTCGTAGAGTTGAGGTGGCTAATTAGCTCGGACGCTAACTGGCCAGTTTATTCAGAACGTGTACCAACAAGAGCCATCTCATTAAAACCTACAAACCGTTCCTCTTCACGCAGATTCAGGTTTGTCATTTTATTCCCTTTAAATCCAAAATGAATGAATTTTAGCCACAGAAGTGTCTTAACTGTGAGCTTCCTTTTCCTTCCACGTCCTCCTTGGTCTCGTCTCTCCTCCACCTTGTTGTCTCCTTCTTTAACGGCCCTCCATTACTTCCTGCTCATCTTTCTCCATCGCCGTCAGTCTTCCCTCCATTATCCCTCCATCCTTTAACGCTCCTCTAATGTCCCATCGTTCAGCCTCCATCTCCTTCCATCTCGGTTTTATCTCCTCGATCTGACAGCGGCAGTTTAGCCGCCATGCTAACTCCCCCCTGGAGGCGCCGTATATATATATATATTTATATCCGTCTGTTTCTGTTGGTGTCGGACTCAAAGGCACCTCTGCACACATCTGCAGTCCTGCTCTTGTGAGGACATTAAAGCCGTCTCCATCCCATAATAGCCCTCCATCATCTTAACAGCGGCTCGTCTCCAGCCTGAACTTGAACCCGTTTCTAAAATCAGACACACGAGTGATAAACTGTCCTCGTTTTCGCAAAAACCGTCCTGTTTCCTAAACGTTCTTCTTCTCCCTCATAAAACTGTGTCGAGTCTCCAAAACTGTATTCAAACTTCTCAAAGCGTCCTTGATTCTCGTAATCGTCCTTCTGCTCTAAACTAAAAAAAAGCCTTAAACTCCTGAAGTGTCTTTGCTTCTCAAATCTGTCCTTCATTTAACAAGCCGATACTATTTTAACTCTTTTTCGAAACTGTCACTGCTTCTTAAACTGTCTTTAATTTTCCAGACTAACCTTTACTGTCTTCTTCAAAACTGTACTTCAACTAAAAAACGTCCTTCTTCCTCAAACCGTCCTCACTTTGCAAAACCGTTCTGCCTTCTTGAACCATCTTTGAGTGTTAAAACCTGTTCTTACGTCCGAACAAGTCGTCACATTTCAACACATTTCTCATTTTTCGTAGCCGCCCTGAACTTTTAAAACCGTCCTTCTTTTTCCAAAAGTCCTGATCTTCTGAAGAAATGTTCTCCCTTTTCAAGGTTGACTTTTTACCTCCGAAACTGTCTTTAATTTTTTCAAAAACTGTCCTCAGATTTCAAAATGTGCTAAGACTGTACTTCATTTTTAAAATCATCCTTATGGTCTAAAACTGCTTCCTCAAGCGAGGGAGTTTAAGTATCTCGGGATCTTGTTCACGAGTGATGGGAAAATGGAGTGTGAGGTGGACAGGCAGCTCGGTGTGGCGTCAGCAGTAATGCGGGCGCTGTACCGGACCGTGGTTACCAGTCCATCTACGTCCCAACCCTCACCTATGGTCACGAGCTATGGGTCGTGATTGAAAGGACTAGATCGCGGATACAATGAGCTTCCTCCGCAGAGGGGCTGGGCTCAGCCTTAGAGATAGGATCCGGAGGGAGCTCGGAGTAGAGCCGCTGCTCCTTCGCATCGAAAGGAGTCAGTTGAGGTGGTTTGGACATCTGGTTTGGATGCCTCTGGGGAGGCTTCCTCTGGAGGTCTTCTGAACACGTCCACCTGGGAGGAGACCCCGGGGCAGACCCAGAACCCGCTGGAGGGATCATATCTCTCGGCTGGCCTGGGAACACCTCAGGATCCCCCAGGATAAGATGGAAAACGTTGCCGCGAGGAGGGAAGTCTGGAATGACCTCCTCCACCTGTTGACTCCTCGACCTGACCCTGGATAAGCAGAAGATAATGGATGGATGGATGGATGGATGGATGATCTGAAACGTCCTCAATTTTCAAAACTATCCTTAAACTCCTAAACTGTCTGTGGTTTCTAAATTCATCCCTTCAACTGGCCTTTAACCGACGATCTGTGCAGCATTAATACTGCACAATAGTGTTGTTTCTAGAACTACTACTTATACGTATTCTGGTCTATTTCTGTTTTTGTACAACAATCCTTCAATGTTTGAGGCTGTAACGATGCAAATGTCCCACTGTGGGATCAATAAAGGCTCATCTGCTCTTAAAACTGTCCTTAGATTTAAAAAGTTCTGCCTCCCTTGAAAGATAACTCATCAAACTGTTCCAAATTGTTCAAAAAAATAAGACTGAACCTTCCAAAACTGTCCGATGTTTTTAAAAAGTGTGTCACTCCTGAACCAAAACGATCACAAACGTCTTTATCGTCCCTGATTTTCAAACTCAAAAGAACAACCCAAAGTTGTTTACTACGTCTGTCTTTCCCTTCATTTAAAAACAAACTGTTCATGACGTCGATGTTCTAACACGTCTTGTATTTTCAGACTGAATCCCCGTCGTCTCCCCGTGACCCTCTCCATAAATCCTCTAAACTCTCTGAAACTCTCTGCAGACGTCCTGAACGTATAAAACCGTCCTCGCTATTTAAAGAGCGCCGTCTCCTTTCTGAAAGTGTCCCGGCTGAAGGTCTGGAGCTCCACAGGACAGGAGGACGGACTCGGGCCTGAACTGAACCACTTTCCTAATAATCCCCCCACCCCCCTCCCCCGGTCGCCTTCCTCACCCCAATTATGTCCCCGGACTTCGGCTCGGAGGGATTCCTGCACCTCCAGCGCTCGTCCTTTGTCGCCGCCGACCTTCCCTGGCAGCAGGCGGCGGCGGCAGCCATTGTCCTCAGACAGGTGGAGACTGTGGATCCAGAGATGGTTCTGGACGACGGACCGGCAGCTTCTCTCATCGTTTACATCACGTTTAAATAACGTTTGAGTGGAGATGTGAAGCTGCAGGATGTCCTGAGACTGGAGATAAGAAACAGCAAACATCTGTTTCTGTTTAAAATACCAGCAATTATCTGTAAAGTAAAAGTAATCTAACAGAATATTCAGCTGCAATAAGAGTCTAACTTCACAGCTACATGTAGAAGAACAAACAGACTTTAGATGTGTACGTTATTTATGAGCTGTTTTTTGTTTATTTACTGTAAACGTCTAAACTAGCACGTTTTTTTCTACGATTTTCAACAATTTTTCTATCCTAAACATACATTATTGTTCTTTTCAAATTATTGCAAATATCTGTAAAATAATACCTTTTTTATTGCAGATTTAAATACAGTAATAACTGTTTAATTACACAAGCAGATGTTTGTTAAAACACAGCCTGTTGATGGATGTTTGTTCACAGTTTGTTCTCTTCTAACATGTAAACAAATACTTTTTTTCCTGTGATTTTACTGACGTTCGTCTGCATTTTAACAAAACAGTAGAAACCAAACCGGTTTAGATCAGCCACAATCTTCAGCTTGATTTTACACAACTAAAGACTTTAAACTATACATTAATGCAGAAAAGGCACAAATTCATAATTTAATGTTGATAAAAAATTCACCAAAATGCAAGAAATTAATGTTTTGATGCTCAAACTTCTGAATTTCTGAAATCAGCTGCAACAACTAGAACCCGCTCAGAACACAAGTCCAGTTGAAATGTTCTGACTGTGTTCAGGCTCCACATCGACAGTAAGTTTCATGAATTTCATTTTTTTTTTTTTTGTGGATCTTTCTGTTAACGAACAGCTTTAAAAGTGAACAGGGTTTTAAAGTTTTAAAAAAAAAGGTCAAAATTATTTGACTTCAGATGGTGAAATGAGGATATCTACTTTTTGTTCATGTTTCGTGACGGTGAAGTGAATATTTTGAGGGTTTTGGATTAAATAACGAGACATTAAAGGAAGTTTTTACGTGAAAGACTTTAAATTCTTTGACTTCAGATGGTGAAATGAGAATATCGACACATTTTTTCCCCTGTTTTGTGACGGTGAAGTGAATATTTAGAGGGGTTTGGACAAAAAGGAAAAACTATTTGACTTCAGATGGTGAAATGAGAACATCTACTCTTTTTTTTTGTTGTTCTGTGACAGTACAGTGAATATTTTTGGGATTTTGGACAAAACAAGACAGTTCAGGGTTAAATGAAGCTCTTGATTTTCTTCACGGCTTCACCTCGTGTGTCTGTGAGAAGCTGCAGCTTGGCTTCCAGTCGGATGCCACTGAGAGACTCCAGTTCTGTGACAATATGTCCGCTTGGCAGAAAGAATAATAAAAAAATCAACTGGACGCATAATGTGGCGCTGGCCCTGGCTGACTCCTCAGACATGGAGCTGAGAGAGAGTCGAGCCCAATCAGCCCGAACGGCGGAGAAAATGAAGGAATTAGTCTTGGCCGCCGAGCCGTCCGGCCTCTTGGCTCCGACGCCGAGCTCCCGTCGTCCCGCCGCTCCCAGACATAAATCCTCCACGTTTTCTGGCTCCGCGCTCGACTCTGCAAACACGCAGCAGCATCCAAACTGTTTCTGTGCCGCTCTGGCGTCTCGTCTCCGTAATTGAATTCATTAAGGAGTCGCTAAACCCCCCATCTGTGGAGACGAGTCCCGGGATGGCCGTCACCCGTCACAAGTGTCGCGCAGGCTCACGCCGCTCCCACACAGCTGGACGCACACGCGTGTGAATCCAACGCAACGAGGCGTGTTCCAGAGGTCAAGAGCGAGTCGGGATGGAAACAGCACGCGGCAAAGTCTGTGGAACCTGGATCTGCTTTGTGCAAACAGCCAACATCGATCTGGTGATTTGTAGCCAAACAGACGTCTAGACATCGAGTTAGAAGAACTGGACGTTATGGAGCCGTTCAGAAAGGTAGAGAGTTTAGAACGTTGTGTAGACGCGTAACTGGATCAAAACCCAAACGTATGGTTTAAAAGGTGACTTTTAATTTGAAAAAAACGCAACTTATCCAAGAAATTTATGTCAAATTTGACCCTAAAATCTAGAAATCCTTCTAAATGTTCATCTTTAATCAATGTTGTCAAACTGCGTTAACATCCTGTTAATGGAGGAATCAGTATTTAGAATTTGTAAATTACAAACAAGAGGTTAAAACTGGACTTTATAAAGTTGTTCAGAAAGTATTTTAGACATGTAACTGGAACGAAATACAAATGTACAGCTGAAAAGGTGACTTTTAATTTGAAAAAACACAACTTATCCAACTAATTTATGTCAACTTTGACCCTAACGTCTAGAAATCCTTTAAAACGTTCGTCACCAAATCCATGCTGACGAGTTAAAACCTGTCAAACTGCATTAACGACCTGTTTATGGAGGAATCAGTATTTAGAAGTTCCAAAATAAAAACTCACCAAATGGAAAGGAAGAACTCTGTTGAGAAAAAAAACAGAAGTGGACATCAGGTGGACGTCAGGACATAAACCAGAACCTGGTTTCCTTCCATACAGGACGGGCTCAGGCAGCTACATCAGTCCGGTGTTATTCCTGATCAGGACTTACCACCGCTACATGGATTCAGCTCAGAAGCATGAATCAGGATCAAGTCCTTCATCAGACGGTTTATGACTGAACACAAGTCACCACAGACTCCAGCATCGCTCACAGCAGCCGGCGTCGACGTGTTTCAGAGTTCAAGACGAGTCGGGATGAAAGCAGCACGAGGCAGAGACTCAGAAACTTGGTACAAACAGCGAACATCGATCTGGTGATTTGCAGCCAAACACACGTCTAGACATCGAGTTAAAGCTGGACGTCATGAAGCTGAGACGTGGA
>NW_007577850.1:34247-39130 GCF_000690725.1 Stegastes partitus | reverse complement strand
GGGGAGGGGGTGGAGCAGGTGGAACAGCTGGCTGTTGATCAGAGCAGCACATCAAAACCACTTCGCTCCGGACTTCTGGTTCTGATCCGACGGCTCTTTGTTTTTCTGCTCTTTTGGGCTGGAGGTGTGCCTCCTTGTTGCTAGGCGACCCAAAGTTTGACAACATGTCGGGGGGGGCTCGGGCGCCGGTTCACGGTTCTGTTGCTAGGAGACAAACTGGTTTCAGTGAAGAAGGCTGATTGGTCGACTGGTACGAGGCAGCGGGTCGGACGTCCTTCATCCGGTCGCTTCAGGTGAACGGTTTGGTTGTTAAAACACATAAACGGAGACTTTTAGGTTGTTCACGGTTGAACAGATCACGTGGTCCGGAAGGAAATGAACCACATCGAAGCTGGTTCTGATTCAGAACGTCCCCCAGAATGTAAATAAAGAAATAAAAGCAGCTTCATTAACACAGTGACGAGAGGAGCAGCTGGTTGGAGGACACAGTCTTTGTACAGCTGATCAACAGAGTAAATAATATAATATAATATAATATAATATAATATAATATAATAATAAATCAAATGTGGATGTGCTGCAGCGAAATGAAGAACAGGACAGAGAGACTTGGTTGCATTTGGTCACAGTTATCGGCGCATTGATCGAGATTTTTTGTGACAAAACTCCACGAAATAAACTCGACTAACTGAGACACTGACGTTTAAAACACTTTGTACAATCATGCGGTTTCAGTTTGAGTGAATCTGACGTGACGAAGCCTCACTTCAGGGTTTTAATGTGATGTTTGAGCCGCAGTAACTGAGCGGAGACCAGAAGCTTCTCCGGCTGCTAAGCTAACGGTAGCTACACATCGGAGGAGCCTTAACGCGGATTCATTTAGACTTAATTGCATTAATATCCTAAAGTAAGTAAATTAAACTTTGCAATCCATAATAATGTGCAGCATTCTTCTTTAAAATAACAGCAAATATGTGATTTTTTTGGTCCTGATTTAAATACAGAAATATGTAGAAGTGTAAGCTCTGGACGTTAATCACAGTTTTTTTCCTGTTTAATTTACCAACAACATGTAAATTAAAACTTTTAATTTATGTACAACTTCACCAGATCTGTATTTAAAAAATATTATTAGAATATTAAAATATCTGTAAATTATTATTTTTTTGCTGATATAAATATTGTAAAAATAGTGTAATTTTACAGTTAAACACAGAAGAATATTTTACATTTTTAAAAATACATCCATTATTTACAGTTCTGGATTATTTTTGACATTTAAAATGTAAATGAATTCATACTTTTGCTCAGATACCTGAACTAGTGCGACACCAAACACCAAAGCTGCAACGTAACCGACAATAAAAGTAAAACATATTTTATATTTTATATGCAAATAGTTATTCAAGTCAACTGACAAAGGTTTGACATTTAATATATTTTACTTTAATAAACTGATGGATGCGACCGTGTGTGGTTGAGTTGAGCAGCAGAAGCTTTCGGTCTCCTCTCAGGCAACAGAACAGAGCTCAGCTCAGGTTCCTGTTGTTTAAAGTGAAGCTGCTCACTTTGACTGATCAGGTTTGTTAGAATAAAAGTCATTTCTCTGTATTTTACAGACAAACTCTCACATGATCTGCATTAGTTTTATAGTGAAGGTCTGTAGGAAACACATCGCTGCATGTTTCATGTGTAGAGACGAAGGCGGATCATCAGCTTTCAGCTCCAGACTCTCAAAATAGACGTTTATTGATATTTACTGACTTAAACCCTGTTTGCTCAGCAGAACAGCAGAACAACAGAACAGCAGAGTCAGTTGTTGCTGGTGTAGAAGACTTTATGATCTGTTCTCTGACACAGGAACCAGTCATCAGACTGTCGGCTGTTGACTGAAGTCAAACCTTCACGTTCCTGCGTGTTCTGCATGTTCTGTATCTGAACCCGTCCTCTGCAGCTCCGTCTGTCCCTGCAGGACTACAGCTGGAGGCTCATGGAGCTCAGACCCAGTCAGAGCCTCCATCCATCCTCCTCCTCCTCCTCCTCCTCCTCCACGCCTCGCCGCCCGGTCCTGAGCTCCATCATTTCTGTCGACCTGCCCTTGAGAACGAAGGCGGGTGAAGCTCAGCGCCGCTGCTTCTGAGACACGTCTTCATGAGCTGACGGCTGAATCGTGTTCATGTTGATGTGAAACTGTTCTTCTTTATAAACTATAAAACCCTCAGTGTTCCTGCTGAGCAGACGGTGCAGGATAAACTGTGAAGCAGTCGATGATTTTATCTCAAATCATCAGATTTTTCTGCTCCAACATCTCTGATTTGCCTCAAAGCTACTGTATATGACATAAAGTAAAGATAATTAGAGATGCATCTGTGGTATTTTAGCTTGTTGTATTAAATACTATTTGAGACATTTTTTTCATTTTTTAAAATCGCTCGTCTCACGTTGAGATCTGAGACGATGTCTGAATTAAAACATCTCAGGAATGATGAATTAAAATCCTGAATTACATAAACTATTGATGAAGAAAAAAGAGGAATGAACTCCAGAACTCCACTCAGATCAGTCTATCTGCCAATANAAATATCATTAAAAAGTGTAATTTTATGGTCAAACACAAACCAATAAATAACCAGTTTAAAAAAAAATACAGACATTATTTACAGTTTGGACTTTTTATTTGCTTTTTACCATTAATGTGTAAATCAGTGTTGTTGTTTTTACAGCTTTGGCTTTTTTTTTTTTTTTCATTTACATTTAACATGTAAACTTTATTTTTTTTGTGACTTGACCTGTAAATTTAATTTAATCAGTCAAATAATAAGAAATAAAACACAAGTTCTTGGCTCCAGTTTGTTGCCTTTTTTCCTTTACTTCCTCCTCTTCTCTTCTTCCTAATTTTTCTTGCTCTTTGCATCTTTTCCCGCCGTTAGCTCGTCGCTAAAAGCTGGATCTGATTTCCGTCAGATTTTCTGTTTGTGCTGCTCGTGATGGGACAGATTGAAGGTGACGAGTGGATTCAGGAGGCGACGCAGCAGCAGATCCACAGCGAGGCCTGACGGGAAACACCGAGTCCCCGAGTCCCCGCCGAGTCCATTTATAGCTGCTGTGGTGTGCGTGTCCCCGTGGTGCTGCTTCGTGGCAGCGTGTGTGTGTGTGTGTGTGTGTGTCTGTGTGTGTTGTCGTGGCGTGTGCGGCGGTTTGGTCGCTCGGCGTGTTGCTCTGCTCCTCTGCAGCCTGTAATTACCTGGAGTCAGATCTGCTGCTGCAGCACAGGTGGGAGACGCACGAGTTAATTACAGGCTGGAGACGCTGCAGCCCACCTGCACGAGTGTGTGTGTGTGTGTGTGTGTGTGTGTGTGTGTGTGTGTGTGTGTGTGTGTGCTGCCTTTGTGTACATGTTGTTAGCTCAAGTTATCACTTCGCTTTCTCACGCTGCAAAAAATAAACGAAACCGTTTGCTGGTATTTTAGATCATCCCATCACTTAAAATCAAAGAATAAAAAATAAAAACAGGCTCAAATTGTAAACAAACAAACAAAACATCCACATCAAAATTCAGTGTTTTTACAAATGATGATTAATTTTATTTTACTTTTATATATATATTAACAGTATTTAAATCAGGAAAAATACTGTTATAGTTGTTATTATTTTAAAGAAAAAATATGTATATAAGGTTGGAAAATTAGTTTTTAAAAAAGCTATTGTCCTTTTGTTAAATTACACATAATGTCTAGTAAAATAAAATTTAAAAAAGCATTAATTTACATGTTCATGGTAAAAGCTAAAAATTTTTTTTTTAATTTCCACATCTAGCATCTGTTTATCTGTTTATATTAATTATTATGTTGACTGTCAAAAAAACAAACAATCAAAAACAAAAAAACTGTATTTTTACAAAAGATTTAAAAAAAACTTAAAAAAAATATTTGTTCAGGATTCAAATCAGCAAAAATACAGTTGAATTTGTCATTATGTGAAAGAAAAAATATGTAAATTAAGGATTAAAATTCCTTTTAAAAAAAAACAAAAAAACCCAGTTATTGTACTGCTGTCGTTTTGTTAAATAAATAAATAATGTAAAATATATTTTTTTAAAGTAATAATTTACCTGGTAATGCTTAAAAAAAATAAAATAAAAAAACAGAGAAAAAAAACAGGCCAAAGCTGTAAATAATCTCCACATCAAACATCTGTATGTGACAGATGTAATTCATTAATCAGTGTTTGACCTCTTTTACTGGATATAAATGTGCTGAAAATATCATGATTTAGTTTTGTGAAGGAACAATTATGTGTAATTAACAATAGTAAAAAAAAAATTCTTTAAACGGATGTTTTACAGATATTTCCTGTTTTGTTATTTTACTAAGAAAATCTGAGTAAAATCACAGAATAATGAAAATATAATGTAAAGTATTTATTACATGTTGATGGTAAAAAACAAACAAACAAACAAAAAGGTAAGCGATGTCCACAAGATCGTTTTATTTTTATGTTTTTTACGCCATTTAAATCCGCATGAAATAAAATTAGTTTAGAAAAAACATGTGAAATAACAATAATGAATTTAACACCAGATGACTTTACAGATAAATGTACACGTCAGCTGTAGAAAACAAAGAATAAAACGGGGCCGAGGCAGTGACCAGAGTCCTCACCAGTCATCTGTATCATTATAAACTCTGATTCTGCACCGTGAGCCGCTTGTTTACAGCTTCTACTGGTTTTCATGGGAATTTTTTTGCTGCCAGTCGTCCCAGTATCTGTCCAGTCCTCCCAGTGCAGCTTACCTCTGATGTGTGTGTCCAGGTGTGTGTTAATTAAGGGGGGGAGGAGGGGGGGTGAACGAGGGGGAGTGAAATTGAAAGAGACAGCGATGG
>NW_007577850.1:14562-31359 GCF_000690725.1 Stegastes partitus | reverse complement strand
CAAAGATGAACCAGAAGCTGGTGGACGGAACCAGAAGAACCAGACTGAGGAGCAAATGGTCAACGGACACATTCCCGTCTGGATAGTTTCGATCCAGCAGATTTTGGTGTATTTCCAGAACATCTTTAATAAATCTGTGAAATAACCAGAATTTCAATTTGTGACGAATATTCATGTGTTCTGATGGTTCCATCACAAAAAGTCCAGAGTTCTAGGAGTCACTGGAGACTCAACACTGTCCTGATCTACACGTCTTTACAACCCGATGTTCTACGTACATAGAAATGAACATCTGTCCTGTCCGTCTCCACACACTCAGGGATAAAAACATGTGTCAGCTGCACTGCTGCTGGTTTCACATGACAACCGAGCGAGAGCCTCCGTCTGTTTTGGCTTCCTGTCCGTCCGTCCTCTGCAGCTGTACGTCCAGCCCTTTCAGCCTCCTCCTCCTCCTCCTCCCAGCAGATAAATCATTCATCCCCCGGCGTCTGCAGCACGCTCTCCTGTTTCTGTTTGCGTGGGAACGTCGTGTCGACCTCGTTTTAAACTCCTCGTGGCTCCACCTTCCACGTTCTGCTCGGGTTGACGACCGCTGAGGCGATGGGGCCGTCCTACCTGCAGCCGGCCGCTATCAGGACGTTGTTGTTGCAAATCAGACCGTGTGTAACTCAATGTTGGACGGTCGGGGTCATAACTCACGTGTGTCGACAGCGTAACGGATCCACATACAGCGTTTAACAAATTTATTGGACCGCCTGTCCAGCTTGTTGTCCATTATATAAATATTTCGAGCATCCAGCGTGATGAAGCGCTTGAATTCACCCTCAGCTCTCCACGTTTTAACATTTTCAACAGGAACAACTGAATCCACCTTTTTATACCCAAACCTGAGCCTCTGGGCTTCTCAGAAATGAGTCAAGCACAACATTTAAACAATAAAATGCCATTTTTCTGTTCAGAAATGCAAGTAAATACCTATAATTTGGAGTCTTAGTCAAGAAATAATAATGTGCGTTACTATATTTTTGGTAAAACAGTAAATATAGACAATAATACTCATATTTTAGCATTCAAATATTTCAGTTGAGCAGCTTCTACATACTTGGTGGTGGTTTTATGGGTCTGTTAAGCACCGTAAGTCTGCAGTCTGTCTGTTCTGTACTTTTTAAGACGCTGTTAAACGTCCTGGAAACCACCTGGTTGCTAGTTTGAATCTCCACGCTAGTTGTAACAGCAGAGCGCTGAACTGGCAAACCTTGACATAGATTAGGATCTCATTAACACTCAACTCCACATCAGTCACAGTTTCACTCACTGTGGGCTCATTTTAGTATGAAGTCCTGCACCTCTATGGAAACAGAACAACCACAGCTAGAAGGAGACACGTAATGACAGCTACAAGTCTGTAAATCATGAAAAAAAGAAAAAACAAGTTGAATTTCTTTGATTACCAACCTGGAATGAACACTTTCCACACGTGTCACCAACAATGGAAAAAATGGAGGCTTAAATTTTTACAAGAAACTTTTTGAAAGATGTTCCTCCATCATCTGTAGAAAGATGTTCCTCCATGTTGGATGTATCTCCACCAACTGGCTCCTCTGTTCTCTGGTTCTGATCCAGGCTGCATTTATTCATTGATCCAGTAGGTTGGATTTTCCTCTCAGTCTCTCTAATCTGTTTTCATACTAACATCTGCTTTTATCATGTGAGCGTCTAAAGGCTTCATTGTCACACCGAGGAGATGTTTTTTGCTTTTTACAGAAGCTGGTTACAGCAAATGGTGAATTTATTTAACGTGAATTTGCTGAAACATCATGATTTTAGGCTCAGATTCTGCTAATTTTCTTGTCAGAACTGCATGTCACAGATGAGCAGTTCAAGGACAGTCTGAAAGTGGAAAATCCAGTATTTTTTTCTGTTTGAACTGTTTCTGGCTCTGATGAATGGTGTAATTTTGGTGATTTTTAAAAAGACAACACGCCTTTCAAACCCATCAGGGAGTTTTAAGGTTCACAGCCTGATAAATCCACAAACACGTTTAAGCAGCGTTGCGTCCTTTACTTCCTGCTTTGTGTCACAAGCTGCACTGAAAGTTTAAATTATTCCTGCTGCAGAAAAGATCATCACAGTTTCCAGGACGCTGACAACAAAAATGCACAAAAAACGAGCTTCTGATCATCAAACACTGAACCTTTAAGATAAAAACATCAATAAAATGTGACTCTACACACAGCAATTTATATTTTCTTAATATTTTTTTGTTTTATGTCTGATTTTAACGTGAAATTTAGGACTGAAAAGAACAATCCCACAGTGCAGCATCCAGGCAGCGTTATCTGTAGAAACGTCTTCAATCCGGAGGTTTGTTCCTCCGATCGCGCCGCCGCCTGCAGCCGGAGGAGGCCCCCCGCTGCTGGATCCTGTTGATCCTGTCAGGCTGCTGGAGATCCACGGTGAGGCTCAGAGGCAGAGATGACATCCGACATGTGGCAGAGATAAAGCCTGAGGGCCGGATCGCGTCTGCCTGGCAGCTCCGACTGGTCCATTAGTGGAGCTGAACGACTCCATTACAGGAGCGACGCCGCCGCCGCCGGAGCCGCTTCAGCTTCGGTGGCATTACTTAAAACTTCCATCACGGCTGCTGCTAATCACTTATTATCTCCTGATTAACCCATCAGCTGTTCTACTGGTCGCTCCATTGTTCTACATGTTTAATCTTCCTCCAAAAAAAAGGTGAACTGACGGTTTTATCTGCTAATTTCATTTTGTAAACAATGTGTATTATGAACAAGCTGTTTGTATTTTTAAACTACGGGTTTTATATATATAATAGGCTTTGAGATTATTTATTTAATTTAGTTTATTTATCACAGATCCATCCTAAGCACATCCCTCTGCTTTGGTGATCTCAACATGAAAGCTTTGTTTTGACGCCAGAAAAGCTTCAAGTCACACTTAAACCACAAACTCAGAGGGTCCCCGTTCAAACGCTGAGGGTTAAATAGCATTAGCATCAGCCAGCAGTTAGCTTAGCTTACCGTAAAAATTCTGATTCGACAAGTCCTTTATGTGCACAAATCTGTCAAACTCGCTGTCACCTGCTTCAAGCTTTTATGCTAAGCTAACAGTCACCTGCTAGCTGTATGTTCACATGCATACAAACATTCCCGCCTGAACCCCAACCGGTCGAGGCAGACGGCTGCCTTCCCCGAGCCTGGTTCTGTCGGAGGTTCTTTATTTTTTTTTGGTTCCTTTCCACTCTTGCCGACTGTTTGCCCAAAGGGAATCCAACGGCAACTTCAGATTGTTGGGTTCTCTTTCAAAAACGTGTAACTTTACTGTGTGAGGCGTCACTTGGAGGAGCACCGTGGGGTTTATCCTGCAACGGGCACCACGACAAAGACGTCTGTGATACTTAATGTACAGTGTGTGTTTGTACATCTCTGTGGTTTAAAGTACATTCAAGAACCAAAATCTACGTCAGACGCTAAAACAGCACCAGACAAACTTAATTCACGCTCAGCTTTGTGTGTTAAACTAATCCGTTACCGACGACGAGGCTGCTGATTGTTGATTAAGTAGATTATTCTACATTTGCATCCCTGATTTCCTGCCACAACCCTCGGCTCTGCCTTTACAACACCTGTGAGACAGCAGATGTAAACAAAGGATCAGACTGGTGCCGAAACTGATCCAAAAAAAACAAAAGCTTCATCAGCCACCAAACTGAGACTGAATCAGGACGTCGTTGCTTCACTAAACCAACCTAAACTCCATCATTTCATATTTATATCCTGATTATCGTCGAATGCAATCTTCAGAATCCCGTTGAGCAATCCAACCAAATAATTAACCTCTACAAAGCGACTTCACAGCACCAGAGAGCAACAAGTTAAAGGCTACAAACACCTAGAAGCTAGAAAAAAATCACATATTTTTCTCAAAAAAACTGGTGGAAATCTCCGGAGGAGGGCGAATATCGGCCCTCCGATCATGAGGCGAACATGAGCTCGACTAAACGAGTGTTTTTATCGTCTCCCTGTGCTTCTGGAGGGTTTTTGTTGCGATAAAAGCTAAACATGATTTCTACAACTTCCACACAAAGCTCCGACCAGGCTCCGGGCTGCCGAGTTTAATGACACATGACGATAAAAACGCTTCGAGTCGTGCAACAGATCCGAGTCACGTTTTCCTCCACGAGGCCTCGCTGTCGGGGGCTCACCTGCTCCTTACCCCCCTGCAGCATTTCTAATTTTATCCCCCACCTTTGAAACCGTTTTTCTTCCCCCCCTCCCCCGGTGTTGACCGATTCACGGGGCGGCGCAGGAGCGAGGCGTTATTAAAGCGCCACCCTGCAGGGTTCAGCAGATGAGGACTCAGCGTTCGGCGCTCTGATGCCGAAGCTCCCGCGAAGATCCGGCTGGAGGAAGACGAGGAGGAGGAGGAGGAAGAGCTGCCGGTGTGGAAGTCAATTACAGCGACGCTACGGTGGCTTTAAATACAGGAAACAGAGCTTTGTCCTCGTCACAGGTTGCAAAATGTACAAGCTAAGAAATTAATCAGAGCACAGAAGCAAAAAATGTTCTTCCTTCTTGACACAGACTTTTTTATTTCACAGACGGTTCACATTTTAATATTTTTCAGACGTAAATGAGAAGCAACTTCTTATTTCGTACGAATGTTCACGTCCTCAGCAGATCACAACGTGGACGAGCGCGAATCTGAAAAGCTGCAATTGTTTAATAAAGTTGAAACAAAACACACGATTATAAATGAGCGTTTGGTTTCAGACTGCAGCAAAAAAAATACGATAAACCTTGGGTGTTTGGTGGAAAAATTATGAAAAAATGACCTTGAATATCCGTCACTGTCTGTCTATTGTTGTTTTCTGATTTGGGCTTCATTAGGTTGAATATTTTCTGGTTTCAATGATCTCTGAGACCAGACGACAAACAAAAAAAATGACCCATCTTGAATTTTTTAAATATTTTTTTGTATTGCGTGATATTTAGGCCCTATTTAAAAAAAATAAAAATAAAAATCTAAGTTTTTAACAGTTTTTAAATTTAACCTTTGGAAGAACTTACAGTTATCCTCCAGATGTTTCCTGCTTTGGTAAAAATAAAATAATAATTTACATGCTGACTGTAGGAAAACTGTCATTTTTGAAGTCTGCATCAAAAATTACAATTTTTTTTTAAAAAATGCTAATTTGTTCTTCTGCAAGATTTGTGTGTAAATGAGCAAAAAATATTTCACATATATTTGCTGTCATGTGAGAGAAAAACTACGTATATTAAGGATTGAAAAATGGTAAATTACTTTTAATGTTTCAGAAAATCACAAAAGAATTCATTTATTCAAGTTCATCATTAAAAAAAAGGCAAAAATTGGAAATGATGGAAATACAAATAGGTATTAAATCTTTTATTCTGTTCTACTGTATTCACGTAAGTTTAAATATTATTATTTTACAGATGTTTGCTGTTATTTTTACTGTTCTTCTTGTTTTCAGACGTTGCAGCGCTCCAACGTTTTTTCACATATTTTTTTAAACCCAGACATTTATTTGTTTACAGCATGTTTACTGAAAACCCAGACTTCCTCAACATTACGTCTTTCAATTGTTTTGCCTGTTTTTGCTCAGAATCAGACATCAGATATTCTGCATTTTTCCAGATTATTTACTATTTTTTCTAAACCAAACACCAACGTAGCACTGTAACGATAAATCTGGTGACGCAGGAGGAGGAAGATTCATCATCTGGGAGCCACGAATGCAAAACTAAACGTCAACCGACCTTCTGTCTGAACCAAGCTGCTGTTCCAAGATCCGTGACAACAACGGCAGCTAAAAACTCTGACCGAGTATCACGACTCTCTCAGGCCTTGTACACACCACCACGTTCGTAGAAAAGAAATTCAAGCTGCCAAACCTCTAGGTGGCAGTAGCTCCCCAAATCCTATCCAATCAGAGCAAGCTTCCGTCTCTGGACGTCGTACAATAACCGTCCTTAGCGCCGTCCTTCTCCTGTGTTCCTGTACATGGACCAGTATCTAAACCTAAAACCCGGCTATTGACGTCCACATGCAGACGCATAAACGGAGGATTCACAAATCTTCACTTTGGTTTCTGAAAGAATCGTTTTTAATGCCGTAAATCATAGAAAAGGTTTTGTGAGAGTTGCTACGTGTGGACGAGGCCTCAGAAAACATCCGATTTCTTGCCTCGTGTTTGGTCTCGTGTGCGTAAACTTTAAAGAAATAAAGAGTAAAACAAAGACAAAGCAAAAATGTGAAAGTGCTCGACTTTCCCCACGCAGACCGAAACATCTCCTAAAACTCACCGGTGCGTTGGTGTTCGTTACCACACTAGAAACCTGTAATCTGATCCCATCACGGCGCTCCAGATGTCTGGTTGAATGCCCTCACTGTGAGACTTTCCCTCTCTCTCTGCAAACTAAACATCTCCAAATCGCCCAAATGTAAATGAGCGGCGGTTCTGATTGGAGCGACTTGATTCGAGTAATCACGGGTCGCGTTCGTTCGCCTCGCTCAGCGACGCCACTCATCCTAATGAGCCCACTAGACTCCCAGCTGCCTGTGTTTGGGTTCGTGTTATTTACCGAGCAATTAGCCGCCGAGCACGAGAACACGAGCGGAGGATGATTGGACCGAGTGACGGAGCTGCTGCCTCCTCACTCGCTCGGGAATCCTCGTTTTTGGTTTTGTTTTTCATCGAGGCTTTCATATTTCAGGCACGATCAGAACGATAAAACGGTCTGCGGTCGGACGGCGTTAGAAGTAGTGAAGGTCACAGAGAACGGAGGGACGGGACGACTGCTTGGTTCTGTTTTTTCTTTAATGCGGCGCCAGATAAGATGTTTACGGGAGATGCTATAAGCTCATCGTAAACCGGAGCAGAAGGTCACGACCGCCTCTGATGGAGGTCATTCATCTCTTATGGCCGTTTGTTTATCGCTGGTAATTGCTTTTAATGATGGAAATATATCAAAATAATGCGTTTCACAGTTATTCAGGGCACGTATTTGTGTTTATTTTACTTTAAAATGTGCCTCCGTCTGATCTGAAGACAGCTGCAGCCACTGTTTGCTTATTTTGCGACTGTTCTTATCCTACCCTGACATTACCATCCACTAAAGAGTCAAAGCACAAATATAGTTGAACAGATTAATGGACGAATTAATCGAGGTGAAATCACAGTTTGACGAAAATGGATTTAAATGGAACAACAAAAACGGTGGTTCAACTTAATCTGGCTTTTTTTGTAAAGACTCTTTCACGTCAAAGTAAAAAAAAACGGATTTCCACAAAATAATGTCAATAATTCAATAATATAAAATGTAAAATGAGTCTTAAGACGAGCTGCACAAAATTAGTCCAAATAACTGAACATCCTCTGAAAGGCATGTTGTGTTTTTTTAAAAACGTTCCAACGGTCTTTGAACTACTCGTCTGTGAAGTCCAGTTTGTTGTAGGGGCGGGCGATACGGCAAAAATATCATACCACGATGTTTTGATTATAAAACCACGGATCACTCAACTGGACGTTCTGAACTCTGCATTCAGAGCAGAGACGTGGAGCGGAGGGTTGGAGAGGTGTTGTCGGCTGGGCAGCTGGTACCGACAACTTGGAGCAGGCATCTGAATCAGTCGTTTTCTGCCGTCTTGAACAGAACCACATCTTTTGCAAGATAAAAGGTAACTGCTTCTGTTACGTCTCTCCACCGCTTGCTTGTCTTCTCACACGGAACGCCTTCATCAAATGTCTGTGTTAACGTTGTCTGTTTGGGTCCAGCTGCTGCCTCTGGTGGCGGTGCTGCTGGTGTAGTATTGCATATGGACCCCCTTGAAAATGGACAGGGTTAGGGTTAGACTTGAATTTTGTTGTCTATGTTCATATTTATTTATATTATTAAAATTATTAGGGGAGGGGGGTCCATATTCCACTGCAGAAAATGGACCCTGCGGTCCATATTCTATAGGGGTCCATTTACAATCTTACACCGGTGGTCTTGTCGCTGTTCAGCTCTCAGCAGACTGTTCAGGGGGCTTTCTCTTCACGCGATTGAACAAACAAGGAGGCAGGTAAGCACATGCGTCACTGCCCGTAATTCGCTATGATTGGTCGGTCAGGTTGATGACGTAATACGTCTGGTGCGTCGGTGCGTCAGCACAGAACTGCGATTTATAGAATGTGACCTAAACGGTCTATACCAGCGGTCACCAACCTGTTTTGCACGATGGATCGGTTTTATGCAAGAAACAAAAAATTAACATTTTTTTCTATTAAAAAGTTTCACAAATCAATAAAAAAAATGACTTGCTAAATATGTGTTTACTTTTTCTTCTGTCTCAGCATCGAGTCTTTCCAAAGAAGCTGAGACGTTTGTTTTTTTATTACTGACGGCTTCGTTTAGCGGCCGAGCTTAAAGCTGACTGTCAGGTGCAGGAAACAAGCACAGACGTGACAGGAAGACGAGCTCGTCATTTTTCAAAATAAAACACCCTGTAGACTGCGCTGGTAATAAAAATAAAACAATAAAACTTTTGTTTTTCTTTCTGTGTGGCCCGGTACCAAATGACCCGGTGGTTGGGGACCGCTGATCCAAACGATCTCCTCACTTTGGCGGATCGTCTGCACGTTCTAATCCTTCATGATCTAATATCTCCATGTCGCCCACCTTCAGTTTGCTGGGATCTTACATGAATCTTTTTTTTGATGTTGTACGTTATTTATGCTCCGGCTTCAACCTGAAGCTGCTCACGTTTGACGTAGATCTGTTCTAGGACTCCGACCTGATCCGTTTCATCTCCAGGTGCTGTTGCTGCGTCTCGGCTCCTCAGAGCAGAGCCGGCTGATGTCGGCCCCGCGGGGAGGTTCTCCTTACAGACGCTTGTTTTGATATCCGCCTCCTCCAGACCTGAGCTCAGCACTTTCCCGCCGCTTAATTAATAACGGCAGCTCGCGGGGAAACGATCCTCGGCCCGCTAACGAACGCCGCCGACTGAACGCTCGCCGGTTAGACTGTAGAGGAGCTAAAACCAGAGTAGACGATAGAAACAGGCAGGAACAGATGAAACTCACTGGTTAAAAGTCACTTTTATAGACTTTTGATTAGTTTACTTTTAACTTTAATTAGCTTTAGTGTTTTATTCTGCATTTATTTTATAAGTTCTCGTGTTTTATTTTAATTTTAGCTGCTTAGTTCTTCAGTGTGATGTCGTCTTTAATTCCTTATCTTCTAGTTTTCAGTCTTATTCTTCACTTTGTAAACTGCTTTGTCTTAATCTAGTGAATTATTCATTTAACTTATTATCATTTTTATCCTTGTCTCGTGTTTTACTTGGAAAAATAAAATGAACGTGTTACTGTAAAGAGATTAATCTGTGGAATTACGACCTGGTGTGATCTTGTTGGGTCGTGGCTCACACAGTTTGAGAACCACTGATTTAACGTATGCTAGCTCCAGAGATTATCACACGAGTCAATAAACAGACGGATATGTGAAGTAAATGGAAGTTTGGTGATTACAAACATCCGTCTGATCTTACACAGATTCCTTAATCAGCTTGTTGTTAAGCCACGAAATCCAAAATGTGCACAAATTTGTTTTTCAAGATAGCTCCAGTTTGTTTAGCCTCACTGTTCAGTTCTAGACTATCGTGATTCTAAAAGTCAATGTTCGCCATTTATGAGTCGATTCAGAATCAAGATTCTTATCTTTTTTAGCTTTAAATGTACGAATCATTGAGCTTTTTTTTTTAACCCCGTTGGTATAATCTACTCCGGTTATTGTCTCACATCTTAAAAAACTCTCAAATCAATGTGAGAAACAGGCGTCCTGAACAGTTTGATTCTTTCAGGAGTTATTCCAGTCAGACGATTACCTTCAGCCGCCGTGTTTTGTCTTTTTTTTCAAGGTAACTCCAGTTTGTTTAACCTCATTGTTCAGTTTTGCCATTTTTTCTTCCACTATCATGATTCTAAAACTCAATTTTTGCCATTTATGAGTCAATTCAGCATCAAGATTTGTATTTTTTTTTACCTTTAAATGTACGAATCATTGAGCTTTTGTAACCCCGTTGGTATAATCTACTCCTGTGTTGTCTCACAGCCTCTGACTTGATGGCGTCCTGAACATTTTTCAGGAGTTATTCCACTCAGACGATTACCTTCAGCCGCCGTGTTTTGTCTTTTTTTTTCCCCTCCTTCCCTCTCGCGTTCTCCCCGCGGTCATGAATATTCAGAAAGACGACGACGTTCGCGGCTGCTAATGAATATTCTGCACAGAGTCTGCTCAGTAAATTAGGCGAGCGCTGGGAATTGGTATCGCCACTAGGTGCTTCTGTCGAGGCAGCCGGAGAGAGGAAAACCCACTAAGTCTGCTTTTGAGAGGCTAATTCGATGTCATTACTGTTATTATGATGTTTTATACGCCGGCAGTCGAGAGGCTTCCTGCGTCTGACCTACATTCACCAGAGAGGATGCTGCGGACGAGTCGCTTCATGTCTGGTGGCAAACTTCATCCGTCACACGTCGGTCAGAGGTGGACGAGTCGGCGATGAAGCGTCTCAGCGAGGAAATATTGATAACAAAGAAAAAAAAAAAGAAAAAAGGAAGGACACAATAATCTATACGCGGTTCGATTTGCAGCCGTAAGCGTTTTCATAAATCTGTAGATGTGGACGTTTTCTCAAGGACGAGCAAATTAATCCCTCCACGCCGACCACCAAACAGAAAAGAGAGGAATCTATTTTTAGCGCTTCATTAAAGCCACTTCTGGTGGAGCCGGTGGGCGTCGCGGATCCCAATGTTTTCGACGTCGCCTAATGACGATTTGTAGCGTTAATCAAAAGGCGCCGCCGCCACCGAGGGTGCCAATCAACGTGATTACAGAGGGGATCACCGCCGCCGCAGCAAAGCATGCTGGGAGACGCTTGTTTGTGAAGGCGTCGGATACAAGAAACAGATCAGAGCGACGGGCCGAAGGTTTCCGCAAAAAACACCAAAGCGCCGGCGAGTTGTCGGACCGATACCGCAAACTTTAAATCAGATTTCAGGTTTAAAAGACATCAAAACATGAGCTGCTCCGTGTTCCAGTGGAAATACTGCGAATAAAATGCTTCCAACAAGTTTCTAAGAATTTTTTTTTTTACATGGCAAAGAAGAAAAAACAAAAAATTTGTGAAATTAAAAATAATGAAATTAAACTGATAAATTATCATATAAATAAATATAAATACATTATTTAATGTTAAATTAATAAAATATTTAGAATGATAAAAAGTTTGAAGAAAAAAAAAAGTCCAATTACACCCACAATAAAATCAACTATTAAATCAGTTGCCAAATATTTCTACAATTGATTTAAATTTTTTGATTTTAAACGTCTTAAAGCTGAATATTTTCTGGTTTCCAGATTCACTCTGAGGCCAAACGACAAATTAAATAATTGAGAAAATAATCAACGATGAGAATACATTTCGTTGCAGCACTAATTAAAGCATTTAATTGTACTTTTTTTACACAATAAATAAGCTGTTGTGTGAAATATTTCTGAGTTTCAGCTCCTCCTGTTTCAGAATCGACTGTGTGTGAACTCCATCAGGCTCCAAGTTCAATATTTTTACTTTTAAATTAACTTTCTTTCAGATTTCATCACATTTTTCTCATTTTTCTTTCACGGCTGCATTATTCTACATCAGAGCTGCAACAGTTCATCACTTCATCTATTTGTTGTAAAATATTCAGTTAAGAGCTGATATTTAATGATCAATAATCATTTTAATACGTTTTTAAAAAAGAAAAAAATTCTCTGGTTCCAGCTTCTTGGATGTAAATCATTTTTGGGGTTGTCGACAAAACAGAACATTTTTAAATATTCATAAATCATATTTATGGATTTCAGCTCCTCCAGTTTGATAGTTGAAGTCAAAGTCCGAATATTCATTTTATTTTACTTTTAATTCAACTTACGCACTAGTTCTATGTTCTAGTTCTACGACAGTTTGTCATTTAATCTATCGGCTGTAAACTGTTCAAATAAGTTGTAATATTGTCATAAGTGCTTAATTATTCCTTAATTATCACTGTTTAATGAAGGTCAGTAACTTATGAAAAGAGTCCAATACCTGATAATTGCTTCTAATTAGAACAATTAATCAATTAGTTGCCATCTGATAAATTATTTAGATGATTAGTTTGAATAAATGTTACCAAAGAAAGTCTAAATTCTCTGATTCCAGCTCCTTAAATGTGAATTTTTCCTGGTTTCTTTCCTCGTCTGTGACTGCGACCTGAAAATCTGAGACTGAAACACGACGCCCTGATCGATGTTTTTCTACATTTCGAGTCATTTTTAAACCAAACAAGCTTCATGGAGGAAGCTGTCGCAGCAGTTTACAGCCACTGAGGAGGAAAGAAACCAGAAAATATTTCATTGTAAGAAGCTGGAATGAGAGAATTTAGATTTTTCTTTGTCGTTGACTGTCGAAATAGTTGATTACTTCAACATTTGATCGATTATTGGCTCACAGCCTTCTATGTTAAAGGCTCCCCTAAAGTTCTTTTAAATGTAAGAGAAGAGAAACGACATCATCTCCTCGGCACTAATAAATCTTCTCAAACTGTCCGAGCGGGTTCTTTTCCAGCATTGTTTCATTTAATTAATAATCCGAGGAGATTCCTGCGGATTACGAGGCTAATTATGGGAGTTTTTAATCAAATCCAGCTCATCTGTGAAGTAAGAAAACAAGATGTTTCATTCAAGTAAACTAAACTCGAGGTTCTGCAAATGAAAACAGTCAAAAAAAAAAAAGCTGAGAGGATAAAGAAAAGAGCGTTTGTGTGCTTGAGAGACCCAGAAACCCTCCGGAGGCTGAAAAACATCAGCGAGGAGACAGCAGGACAGAAATCAGGACGACAAACAGGTGAAAAGGCAACAGAAACCCAATCCGGTCCGACTTGGCTCTGGCTGTCTGAGGGTGTAATGAGATGTGTTGCTGTTTCTTTTGTTCAGACTAAAACTCTGTCCTCCGTTAAAGCACAAAACCATCCGGGCTCCTCGGTATCGTGGCGGTGATCGCGGCTCTGCAGGCATCTGCTCGTTTTGTTAGGAACCGTGTGCGAGTAAACACTTTCTGCTCGCCGCCATCTGTCCACGCTCAGATCTGCATGAGAGCTGGCAGGAAGCTGGATGGAAGAGACGGAGACGGAAGGAAGCCGAGAAGATGGAGGGACGGCGGCTTCTGAGCTGGTCCAGATTAAAACGCAGGACGTTCAGTGATCACAGGCTGATGTTGCTTTTCTTCAGATGTGATTTTTATTTGATGCACAATCCAAAACAATAAAACTGTTTCCGAATAATAAAGCAAATCCAGATTTTTCAGAACCAAGCGGCAACCTGAAATAAACCAAATGCAAAGATTTTAAGTGCATGATGATCATTTGGGTGTTTTGGTGCCACATTGGCTAGCTAACGTGTTAGCCACAGTGGTGGAAAGTCGACCTGCACACAATTTAACCAATAAAATGTAAAACTTTTGTACAATAGTAGCACTTAAAACACATTTTACAATAACTGTCTTATGTTGTCGTCTTATATTTTGGGGGGAAAAAGTGTTAAAAACGGGGGGGAATGGGATTTCTGGCCTTGTCAAGATTAAAACGCAGGACGTTTAGCGATCAGAAGTTAATGATGCTTCGTTCAAATGTGATTTTTATTCCATGCACAATCCAAAACAATCTACAACTATAAAAATGTGTCGGAATAATAAAGCAAATCTGGATTTTTCTGAACCAAATGGAAACCTGAAATGAACCAAATGCTAAGATTTTAAGTGCATTGTGATCATTTGGTTGTTTTGGTGCCACTTTAGCTAGCTAACGTGTTAGCCTGAAACCTGAAATAAAGCAAATCTTAAAATTTCAGGTGCACGAGGAACATTTGTTTTTTTTGGTGCCACCTCGGCTAGCGTGGTTAGCTACCAAGTTAGCCACAGTGGTGGAAAGTCAACACGCATGCAGTTTAACTAATAAACTGTAAAACCTTTGTTAAATAATAGAACTTAAAATACATTTTACATTTATGTTATTATTTGTATTTTTGGGGGAAAAAAAGAGTGAAAATGTGTGAAAACCAGTGGAGACGGTGGTTTCTGAGCTCGTCGAGATTAAAACACAGGACATTCAGCAATCCAAAGGTTAATGTTGTTTTTGTTCAAATGTGAGTTTTAACTGATGCACAATCCAAAATGATCTGCAACAATAAAACTCAGAATAATAAAGCAAACCCAGGTTTTTCAGAACCAGAATTGCATGATGATCACTTGGTTGTTTTGGTGCCACACTGGCTAGCTAACGTGTTAGCCACAGTGGTCTAAAGTCAACTTGCATGCAATCTAAGATTTAAAAAAATGTACATTTTCGTAAAATAATAGCGCTTAAAACACAAATTACAACAACTGTCTTGTGCTGTCATCTGTATCATTTGGTTGTTTTGGCGCCGCCTCGGCTAGCATGGTTAGCTACCGTGCTAGCCACAGTGGTGGACAGTTGTACTTGTGTGGAATTTAAGCAATAAAATTCTCATAAAAAGAAAAGTAACAACTTTAAAAAACAAACAAAAAAAACATTTAAAGCTGCATAAATCAAAATTCTATTATTAAAATCCACCAGCAAAGTCAACAAAGTAAATTTCTCTGATTCCAGTTTCTTAAAATTGATTTTTTTTTTCTGATCTATTTACTCCTCTATGACAGTAAGCTAAATATCTTTGGGTTGTGGATCTGCAGTCGCACAAATAATAACTATTTTCTCAATTAATCGATGATAAAATGTTAGAAAATGGTGAAAAATGTTGATCAAAAGCACAAAGACGACAAATGTCTGTAACTTTGTCTACAACCTAAAGACATTCAGTTTACTTTTATCTTTAAAAAATACCGTCTTATTTTCTAATTTGTATATTTACTATCGTTCTTTAACCCTCTGAATCCCAACCCCCAAAAAAACGTCTCAGAAAAATGAGCCCTCAGTGAGTAAGAATGTGCAAAAACATCCCCAGAAACTGCTCAGAGTTCAGAGGGTTGACAAAGCAAAAGCATTTCTTGTCTGACTATCCAAAAGCAACGATACATAGAACACTGGATCACTGAAACAATCAGCTGCAGCCCTCGTAGTGACTCAGGACGGTCAGCAGAATCCCTAATAAACTTATTAACGGAGTGCTTTGCAGCCTCTCGTGTCAGGACGTGTTCACCGCAGCTCCGAGCAAACAAGGATCTGGAGGGAAAATTGTGAATTGGATGAAAAAAGGCGGCGTGCCAGAAGTGGAGCATAAGAGCTGCAGTCTGCGTGTTTACGTCCGACTCCATCTGCTGCCTTTACGACGGGTGTTATCTGTCGGTCTGTCCGGCCGTCTGTCTGTTTATCGAGCCCTTTCCCATCCACAGAACAAAAGCTGGGAAACAACAAAAAAAGAAAAAAAGAAACCCGCTGATGAGGTGCGCCGCCGTCCAAAAATGTGCTCTTCGGATAATCTCCGAGCCGAATCTGAACATCTGCTTTCCAGCTCGGCCGGCCTGCCGCGGGGCCGCAGCGACTTTGACGTAATTAGCTCGCGTCGCTGTTAACGAGCTGGAAGACGTGGAGTTATCAATGCCAACGAGTAACCGAACGTCAGCAGTGTGTCGCTGGGCGTGAACGACGACGGGGTTCAGCAGATAGATCATCGGTTTCGCTAAGATGAACAAGTAGGAGACTTTCACGCTCGTCAAGTCAAAGAAACGTCGACAGCCGAAGCCCTCGGAGGTCTTTAACATGAACCAGTGTTTAGAAACCATCACCTGTCCACTTTAAAACAACCCATTTGTTCAAACAGACTCGTTTATGTCGACTCTGCAGGCGGCCTGGTTCATTTCACTTCCTGCTGTGAGCAGAAAATAATAAAGGTCTGTTCTGTTTTATCCATTTTTCACTGAAGTGCTGAAACAATTCGCTGTTTACCACATTACAGAAAAGTCCTGATTAAGTTTTGTTTTTTTAAGGTGACTGTATTTTGATTACTTAAAACCAGGACGCCCGGCCCGGCTCTCAGATGCTCAAATGATACTCGACGTTTGCTCAAAGATGCCTGAATACATTCAAAGTGTGCACCATGGCAAAGACTTATGTGACGCCTAATGCCTCTGGGGGGAAAAGAATTCTGTGCTCAAGCTGTTCTAATGTTCTGTAGGTGGTTATGAACCTTGTTTTAAAGCTCCGGTTTGACACTGTCTGCAATATAGAGCTAGACGTTAGGCTGCTCCAAGCTCCGAAACATGGAGAAAACCTCTACTTGCATGTCAGACAATTGTTTGCAAAGATTACTGTAGGGAGTTTAGCTAGCAGTGGGCACCACGACAAAGACTTCTGTGGTAGCTGATGACCTCCGAGAGTTTAACAGAGCTTCCTTTTAAACCTAAATCACATCTAAAACAGGGCAGCACGGACGTTTACCGAGCTCCCTTTGTGTTGTCGCGGCATCGATTATTGATTGGTTACGCTGCATCCCTCATTTTCTGCCACTTTACGGCGCCTGCGAGACGGCGGACATAAATAAAGAATCTGGCTTAAGGTCGCACCGATACCGATCACTTAAAGATGCCTCAAACCTGCTCAGGTTAAGTCGTATTTTATATCATTTCCGTTTTGATCTCTAACATGTAAATTAATCATAAAAAAAGCACAGACTGTATAAAAGATGGACGTAGCTACCGTGACGTCACCCG
>NW_007577850.1:7112-14296 GCF_000690725.1 Stegastes partitus | reverse complement strand
ATGAAAACTAATAAGAAAAAAACCCTGAGCTGGAGGAATGCAGTATTTCGTGATCTGTGATCACTTCTTTTCCAATTCAAGTCTATGGGAGCCAGGGCTTTGTGGAGCCAGCAGCTAGCGGACGTAGTGACATTGCAGGTTTTTGACACTTCCGGGTTGCCTTCATTTTTCAGGGCCGGTTGCTACGTCCATCTTTTATACAGTCTATGAAAGAAACACACCATGATTGACACTATTTGGTTCTTAACCCCAATATTTGCAAGTTTTTAGGTTAATTTGCACCAACAAACAATCTTTTTACAGTGTTCTGCCTGTAGTAGCGCTTCCGTATCGCATCTTTGGACGTGCTACATACATGATGCGGTCGCATGACTGTCTGTAGATCCCCCCATGCACAGGAATGGTACGGTCCAGCTACCACACAGGAATGTAAAGTTAGAATATTGCTCCAGTTTCTTATCACCGAAGTCATTTTTGAATTGTCGGTGGGAATTTAAAAAATGCACAGAAAACACATCAGAGGAACCAACTGGGCGTATTTTCTGACTTCTGAACCGAGTTCGACAGAAACACAAATTTTCCGGCTCTGACGGAGTGAAACGTGGAGAAACAGAGTCGTGCGAGTTTTTATCTGTTAGCGTTTGTAATTTCTGCAGGATTTAATTTCTTGGACCACCAGCGTGTAAACTGAGATTCTGCCACCGCGGACGTCTACAGAACTGTAATTTAAAACCGTCACACGAGACGTTTTACACGCAGTTGGAGGAATTCGACGCCTGTTCTCCAGTCGCTGGTGGGTTTCTGTTCACGTTGTGTGGCTCCAACAGGTGATGTTCGATTCAGTCACGATGCAGGTGGAGGACACTCGCCTCGTTCTTCCCTTTACGTCTCTAATTTAATCAGTGTTTCCCTTAAAGCTGCTGACGTGAGCGCTGCCGCCTCGCTGACCTCATTCTGTCTCCACATCCTTCAGTCACTTCTTCAGTCTTTCTGCTGTCAAAACCACAATCTCTCTGTTCACTCTGAGCAGCAGCATGAATGCAGCGTTCGGTACATTCGGTACAGAACATCTCACTCCTGCAAACCCTCCACCAGCAGAAATACAACTCGGCGCTGATCCAGCCGGCCACATGGGCCTCGTGATGAAGCTCACTGCAGCTAAAGATTGTTTTCGTTGTTGATTCCATCTGCAGAAAAAAAAAGTCTAAAAGTCGATTAAATGTCAGAAAATAATGAAAACTACAAGATGTTCAGTTTACCGTCACAGAGGAGGAAAGAAACTAGAAAATATCACATTGAAGAAGCTGCAATCACAACATTTTGCCTTTTTTTTTCATTACAATATGAATAGACGAAGCAATCAAAGACCTAAAGTCAAAATAACTGTAAATTAATCAATTAATCATTTGTCTTAAAAGCTTGTGAATGTTGACTACAGTTAGTCTTCTCTGTTTTCTGTTTTAAATTTACTGGTATTTTACAGATTTTCACAGTTTGATTAACTCACGGATGCTATCTGGTAAAATCCCATAAAAAATAAATGTGAAAATGTAAAAAAAATAGAATTATTTATTGATGATTGCCATTATTTTTAATTTTTAAAAAAAATGTATATATGAAGGATTAAAAAATACATATTTTGCAGATTTTCATTATTTTGTTAAAGTACAAATAAAATCCAGTAAAAAAACAAAGAAAAAATATTAATTTACAAGTTGACGGTAAAAATAAAATAAAATTTTTAAAAATCTAATAAATTAGACTGTAATACTTCACTCCTTTTTTATATTAATTTCAGCAAAAACAAATACTTTTACATATAATTGGCCTTATAAAAAAAATGAAAAATTATATATGCAGGAATAAACAATGCCAAATTTATTTTTTTCTTTTTACAGATTTTTCTGTGATGTTTAATTTTTAAATAATAGCTCATAAAATAAGAAGAAAAATTGTAACTTATATTAAATGCAAAAATACTTATAAAGTATACTTAAATATAACATATATTTCCTAAATTAATAATATATATATTTTTAAAGCAAGACAAACTGTAAGAATTGTCCAAATCTGCTCTTTTACAAAAACTAATCCACTTATTTTACTGCGTCACCATAAAGTTACGTCACTTTATTTAAATCAGGTACAAATCACCGTTTTAAAGCTTTTGAACATTTGTCTCCACCTTCGCTGCCAGATTTAGTTTTTAAGCCGCTCAGACTGATCAGCTGATTCACTTAAAGGTTAAAATGCTGTTTACAGCTGCTTTGCTCCAAACAACCACAACAAACTGAGTAAAACGGTGCATTCAGGCGCTTTGCTGCTCTTTTAAAATCCAACTAAAAAGACCAAAAAGAATTAACGAACTTCATTAAACTTTCATTGTGATGTAATTCTGTGTAATATTACCTTTGATTTGCAGTGAAAGATCGATCAGTGGCAAATGTTTCGAGCTGATTTATTCATTAACCAAAGAGCCGAATAGGGATTAAATTCAGAGCCGCTGAACAGGTGAAGGATCTGTTTGGTCACAGCCAACATCTGGAGCAAGCAGCAGGAGACGTGGTGCAGAACCCCAGGATGGAGAGACGATGGGCCGAGCAGACAAACAAAGCGAGGACGAGGGTTTATTTTCCTATTTGCAGGCTGGATGCTGCCCACATCTCTGATATTTATGGAGCTGCTCCTCCTCCCACACCGGCAGCCTTCTGAGGGGAGCAGCTCTGTTGCGCTGCCATAGATAGAACATGCCAGAGGCGCTGCTGGACGGACAGCTAACAGTTTATCTCCCCGCAGACGGGACCCCCAGCCCGGTAAGCCCGACGCCCACCTCCCTCCCACGCTGTCTGACCGAGGAAGGAGGGGAGGCCTCGGCGCTCGTGGCCTCCGGGGGCGAGACGTGCAGTCCAACACCAGAATAGCGGGAACATGTCTGCTTTTTTCATTCCTAACGAGGGGTGGAAATCAGCTCCCAGCCAGGATGTCTGTAAACATCCTCCGTGCCAAGCGCGTCTCGCGTCTGAACCGGCGCAGCAGAGTTCACGCCGAGACGACGCAGCCGGCGGCGGCTGCAGCAGCGACCAGACCATGTTTCCCAACAAACACACCGCTGCTGTTTGGATCCGTTACAGGCTCGCCGGAAAGACACCGACGGTCCTAGAACACCAGGAGAACCTCTCACTGCTCCACAACGACACCAGCTTCCACCGCGACCTTTAGTGACCTCTCATGAGCAGCCTTTACTTTTACGCTTTTATTTTGGTAACTACACATATTAGACATGCAGGATATTCAGATCTTCCATCATTTATTGTAATAACACACTCAGATTTATTCAAATAAGTCTGTTTATGGTATTTACATGCATCTCATCATAAAATCTTGCCAGTATATGTATCTTTTTTAAACATATCGTGAGACTTTATGGTGTATTTTGTACTTTAGTATATATTTTATTAAAATTTTTGAATAAAAAACAACAGATTATCTTAATAAGGTTGTTAAATCATGTAGTTCTTGCAAGAAATTCAACAACTGCACCACTGTTTCCCAACAAATGCTTGCTCAGTGGGAACTTCGTGCTATGTTGTATGCTTTTATTTTGGTAATTATAACACCCAGACATATTAAGAATGCAGAATATTCAGATTTTCCATCTTATGGTACCATTTTATGCTATCTACATGTCCCTCGTCATAAAGTCCAGGCAGTATAGAGATGTTTTTATGGCATATCGTGACACTTTATGGTGCATTTTTTGCTTTAGTAAATTCCAGTCGTCGTATGTTTCACACTTGATTGTGCATTTTGTTTAATAAAAAATAATAGATTATCTTAATAAGGTTGTTAAATCATGTAGTAAAAAATATAGAAAAAAAAACTAATAATTTACATGTTTGTTTGTTTTAAAGGGCAAAAGCGTAAATACAGATGTTTGCTGTTGTCTTCATGGTTTTTACGGCTGCGTTCGCTCAGTGACACGTTTTAAAAGAACAAATTACTGCTGTTACTGGTACAAACGCGGGTTTTTCTTTTACAAGTGGATATTATTTACAGCTTTGGAGTATTTTTGTTTGTTTGTTTTGCAGGTAAATTAGTTAGATTTTACTAGTAAACACAGAGAAACATTTTTCAAAACAAGCAGTTGAAGATCCGTAGCAGTGGAGAGAAACCAGCTCTAGTTTTATATCAGTAAGTAAACGTCCACGTTCTGTTCTCCTCTGATGGCCACACTTCACATCTCGGTGTTTGTTGTCAACAGATCCTGATGTGCTCTTTGCAGCAATTTTCGAGGTGACGCCGCTCATAAACAAGCTGCTGTTACATGAATCCTGAGGCGCCACAAACATCATATTTGTCGTTGAACTGCACGATCCCTCCCACAGATTGTTTTCTGTCTGGGCCTGGATGGCTCCTGACGCCAGGGACGACGACCGACGGCGTGATGTTCCCTGAAGAAATCAGCGCCGCTGAAGATCTGACGACAAATAAACTCAGGATTCCTCGAGCGTAGCTACGACGCAGCTGAGAGGCATCGAAAGGAGAGAAAGAAGCCTCGGAAATTGATTCCTGAGTGTTTCCTTTAAGAGCAGAAGCGTCTTTTTGTTTTTTTACTCATTCAGATTCATGGGGCGGCCATGACGGGTGCCCTCCATCATCCGTCCTGCGGTTGGTAGTTAAGCTCTAAAACCTGCGCTAACGAGGGCGGCGGCTCCAGGATTTGCTCCGGCACAAAAAGTCCACCAATAACCAGAAGCTGGCTGCTGCTGCTGCCATCGTGCCCTTGAGCTTTGCTTCCTGCTTTCCCTGAGTGGGAACATGTGTAAGTGAATCCATAAATATTAGCGGCAGCTCCTCGGTGTTCTGCAGCCTACTTAGCATCCCCACAGTGTTTACGTAACCCTCCCGCCGCCTGGATCCTGTTTTCCTGCTTATTTTACATTCTGTTTGAGCGCTGCTATTCTGGTTCCCGTTTCCCGCCGGATCCCGTTGTTCTGCCGCCGCTGCAGCTCTGCAGGGACCGGCCCGGTGTAATCTCTAATTTAATAACACAGTCGCTGCTCAAATCCCTTCACAGGGAGAAGTTTGTGCCGCTGAGCGGAGGCCAAACGCTGCTAAATCTGGAGGCGGAGGCCAAATCCCACACCGACCCCAAAACCTAAAGATGATTGGAGGAGCAGAAATGTGCATAAAACAGACTTTTTACATTTAAGGGACACAAAACTCAAATTAAAGGCGGAAATCTGCATCTAAAAACACATTTAAAATAATCCCAATTAGATATTTTTCCTCGTTGTTTACTCCTTGGTTTATGTCTGACGCCACACATGTTGGAAATTTGAATATTTTTTAAGCAGCACTAACATTTATTAATTGACTAGTTGATAATATAAAGTATTCATATGTTTTTTTATGTTTGGTTTATAACATTTCCTAATTGCTCCCGACTAGATGAAACGAATTTAACAAAACAGCTCATTTCTGTTCATTTACAGTATTTTTGGCTGATTTAAACGCAGTAAAAATGCTGCAACTTTATGGTGACTGATCACAGAAGAACAAATATAAACGATAAAATACAAACTGACTTTTTACAAAATCTTTCTGCCTTTTAACAAAACAGACAGATCTGTAAATTAACTATTTAAAGAAACATTTAGAGCTTTCCAACGTGCTTCAAATATTCTTTAAAATAAAACCAGATACATGCTTAAAGTTAATAAAAATTGTAAAATAAAAAAAAATTATATAAAAAATTTTACATTTAATTTAATCGTCAAATACAAAAGATTAAAATTCCTATTTGTAAATGTAAATAAAACATTTTGGATGTGAACATTATTTACAGCTTTGGCCTGATTTTTAAGGCTGACATGTCATTATTTACAGTGTCTGGGACTCATTAAGCCGCACAGTAGACTTTGTCATGGTTCCCATTTACGGGTTAAATCTCAACAATCCTCTTTAAAAAGCCACTTTTTCTGCTTGCTGTTGTATTTAACAGTTAGAGGTACCAGAAGCTAAATAATAAATGATTGGATAAGGGGTACAATTTTAAAAGTAAACCCGACTTGGGCATCCCTGCTGACATGTTTTGGTGCTATCTTGTTTGTTTGGCTTCCACCAACACCCGTACTGGTATTTCTAGACCATCACTGCTTCGTTTTTTATGTTAAAGTCAAAAAATGTGGAGAAAAACTCTGAAAACCAGCCGACTTTCCAGCGTGGCTGCCTCCAGCGACCAGCTCTGGAGACGTCCCCCGAACCTTCATAACAACCTGATTGGACACATTAATGACAAATAAAGATTCTCGTTTCACCGACTGCTCTTCATGCAGCCTTAGTCCATCATGATCTGTGTGACTTGGCCGACGTCCACTGTTTGCCCAACACATTAGCCGAGCCCTATTATGGTCTGGCCCTATCTGTTGCCGTGGAGACGCTACGGTTGTGGAAAAGTTGCTAAATCCGGCGGAAGAGCTGCCAAGTGGGAAGTCACCGAGGACAGACGGCGTGAACGACATATTTCCACCTGACGCGTGCGACGACGGTTAAATGGTCTTTGGTAGCGAGAGCAGATCTCTCAGGAGGCAGAAAAAGTGTAGAAGAGCTGTGAAAGAGCGTCAGAGTGAATGTGTTGAAATGATAGAATACTGTGACATTTAAAGGCTGTAGAAACTGCTGGAATACTGGATAATGTCTGTAAAATACAGATATCTATTTGTCCATTTAAATGCAGTAAAACAAGCAAAAGCTCAGTCAGGATCACCAACATTATTTCTGTTTGCTGAACGCCAGAATAATGAGAGAGAGAATTTCTAATGACTTTCTCCAAAGTCAGAAGTTTCCATCCATCTCCTCAGTATCTGGTAACGTTGCCTTTAAACTCTATGACTTGGGTCAAACGTTCTGGGTTTCCTTCCACAAGCTTCTCACAACAGTCTGATGGGTTCTGGCCCATTCCTCCTGACAGAACTGGTGGAACTGAGTCAGGTTTGTTGGTCTCTTTGCTCCACTGATGTTCTCCAGGACTGAGATCAGGACTTTGTGATGGCCACTCCACAACACTGACTCTGTTGTCCTGAAGCCTCTCTGTAGCTAATCTGGTGCTATGCTGAGGGTCATTGTCCATCTGAAGACCCATTAGTGTCCAAGCTTTAACTTCCTGCTGATGTCTGGAGATG
>NW_007577850.1:0-6252 GCF_000690725.1 Stegastes partitus | reverse complement strand
TACGGTGGATGTGAACTTCTGGTTTCAACTGTACAAATATTTTTTAATTTATGTTTTTATTTCTGTACAAAATAGAGTAAAACAACATAATTAATGCAAACGTGTCTCTGCTGCGTCTATACATGAGTCCAACAGTTTGAGAGGCACTAAAGCACAGAAAAAGAACAGCTATCACTGTATATCAGGAATGTGAAGCATCCCGTCCTTTTCTTCTTCAGTCACCTGACAAATAAGTCAACAAACGGAGCTGAACCGGATCGACCGTTACCGTGGGGGTGAGGCGGAGGAGGTAAAGGGGGAGGCAGGAGGCTGAAGCGAGGCCTCGGGGGGGAGGGGAGTCGGGGTTCTGCAAGGATCGTGAGAACGGCGCCGAGCGGCGAGCCCAGCCGTCCGGAGTGTGGGCTAATTGATTTAAGCTGCTTCTACGGGGGGGATTTAGCTCGGCGGTAATTAGCGGTGATTCCTGACAGCGCGGCGGCTCTCTGGGCTCCGAGTCCCCCGCGGTTGGATTTAGACCCGAAGATCACACCCAGAAATCTCACTCTGTGTTTTTTAATCCACCGGGTCAGAATTTGTTAATCTACAGAGGAGCCGGACTTAATCCCCCAAAGTCTGAAGCTGTCAGTCACTCAGCTTCACTTCAGCTTCAGCAGTTCTGATGAAACCCAAACCAACAGTTTAAAACAAAGACCACAAAACAGCAGAAATCAACACATTCAGAGACGTGACGGATTTCAAACATGACCTCTGGAGCTGCTCTAACATGAAAGAATCGTGTTCGTCTGGACTTAGAACTGGACAGAAAATATTGAATTCCTTCGATAAATGTCTCCTCTGAGCACAATGCTGACTCCAGTTCAGCACAAGTGTGCTTCTAAAAATGTTATTTATAAAATCTGCTTCATGATTTCGGTTTGTTTTAAAGAAATATGAAAGGATGAAACGTTTACTGCAGATTGCACTGAAATAAAATAGTCAAAATAAAATAAAATAAAATACATAAATAGTAGACGTCTGGCCATAAGGCTGCCAGAATTTAAAAATGAAAGACAGTGGAATACTACAACATTTAAAAACTGTAATAACCTGCTAAATGTCTGTAAAATAATAAACTTTTTGTTGTTTTGTTTCATAGTCAACACATAAATATTTTTATATTTAACAATGTTTTTGTAATTTTACGAGATTTTACTCTATTTTGGCAAAACAGGGAAAATCTGAAAAAAAAAGTTTTAAAGAATTATTTACATTTATAAATCCTTAGTAATGAAATAACAACAAATGTCTGTAAACTCTTAAAGTGATTTAAATGCAGTGAAACTGTGTAGCTTTGCATTAATTATAATAGAACGATTTACTATTTATAAAAACACAGAGTTTTTTGATTTGGATATAATTTACAGGTTTGACCATTTTGTATTATTTTATTTACTTTTTGTTCCACTTAGTTTTACACTCAACATATACATTCATTTGTTGTTCCTGTAATTTTACTACATATTTCTGTATTTTGCCAAAACAGGGAAAATCTGTAAAATAAGAGTTTGAAGAATTATTTACCATTTTTTCAGCTAACTGGTGCTCCAGTACACTGGTATATAACTGGTGCTCCAGTATGCTACAGCTAACTGGTGCTCCAGTACACTGGTATATAACTGGTGCTCCAGTATGCTACAGCTAGCCGGTGCACCAGTATACTGGTATATAACTGGTGCTCCAGTATACTACAGCTAACTGGTGCTCCAGTATACTGGTATATAACCGGTGCACCAGTATACTACAGCTAACCGGTGCTCCAGTATACTGGTATATAACCGGTGCACCAGTATACTACAGCTAACCGGTGCTCCAGTATACTGGTATATAACTGGTGCAGCAGCCTGTTAACTGGTCCTGATGGTCCTTTATCAGGCTGCAGCCATTCCAGTCTAAGTTTAGCCCTGCTGCAGCTCTCTGCCTCTAAATGTGGAGCCCACATGGAGTCAGAGTTTCCATTTGTTTGGACGACATCTCAAAGCTCCAAACTGTGTCACAGACGCAGAAAAAAGGCCGATTTGAGCTCGCAGTGTAAAAATTGAGCGTTTTGAAGCAGCTCCTGGTTTCCCTGAAGCTTCACGCTGCCAACTTTGGCTTTGCTCTATTTTTAAGCCGGCTGAGTGAGATAACCTCCTGGGTGAAGGAAGAGAGGAAACTCTGCAGAGTTCCCCCCAAAAATGTGTTTGTCCCTCCGTGGAGGGTTTAAATCAGGCATCGAGGCTTCGCTTCATGTTTGCAGAACATTTGGAGGTAAAACTTGGCTAAGAACGACCAAAACGTCGACGGTTCCTCAGATGATCCAGTTAATTGTGGCGCTGATGGGCAGCGTCACCAGAAACAGACTGAACCTGGACCTCACAGATGACTGAACATCTGCAGGTCCACTGTTTGGTCGTCATGGACACGAAGCTTCATGTTGTCTGTCCTCCTGACATCATCACTGATGTCCTGATTGCTGCTCTCTGACAGTAACACAACAACAACAACAACAACAACAACACAACACCACAACAGAAACAGTTTTTTCTAAACTAAAAAGAGTAAAAAACAGTAATTTAACTGTCAGATGTTTTAAAAAAAAATGTAAAAAATAATCAGGAATATTTCTTGTAATAACTGTATTTTGTTTTTTAGAAAAGTAACTATACAAATTTTTTGACGTGGACATTATTTCCAGTTTGAACCTTTTTCTTTTTTTTTTTGCACTTTTTTTTTTTTTAACTTATATTTTAACAAAAACAAGAAGTGTTTAACAAATCGTCCTGAACATAATTAACACAATTTTTCTTTCAACAAACAACAAATATTTGGTAAAATATTGATATTTTTGCAAATAAAAAAAAAAAGTCAGATTCATAAACGTAAAACAACAGAATATTATTCATAAAAATATGGATTTTTGATGTTGACATAATTTACAGTTTTTACTATTTTTATGGTTAAAATGTAAACTAATACTAAATAATAATATTAATAATAATTTACCAAAACCAGGAATAATCTGTAAAATAACAGTTGATTACACACGATTCACTGTTTTCTTAACTATTAATATACAAACATGAGATAACGTGTCTTTTTTTCCTCCAAAAAATGGCAATTTTTCCTTTTTTTCTGCTCATTTAAATCCAGTAATAACAAAAAGTAGCTTCACCTTCATACAGAATGTCGTTTTAACAGTGTGAGCCTGTTTTTTGAGGCTTTTTTCAGCTCCAACGTGAATTAACACAACGAACAAGAACAACACAAAGACAATGTGTCATACGTGTGAAAAGTCTGAGTTAAAAACTGCAGAAAACCTCGTTTGGTTTTTATTTTTTGCAGCACATTCCTGTAATAAAACGCCAACCTTCCTCCAGAACCCCTCGTCTGATCCACTACTTCCTGCTTTTAGTCGGTTTCAGAGTAAAACAGGCTGGACTGGACGAGGCCACGTGTCCTCCACGCCGAGTGTCTGCGTGGCAGCAGGAGGTGAAGGTGTTGCTGCTTCACATCACGGAGGACGAGCAGAAACCAGAGCAGCTCATGTGGCCGCTCTGAGCCACCTGAAGCCTTCCTGCCTTCCTGCCTTCCTGCCTTCCTGCCCGGCCTCCTGCCGGCGAACACATGAAATATTCATCTCATGCATATTTGGGAAACGCTTCCTTCATTACAGCGTGAAAACAAAGATGATCGGACCCCCTCCGGTCGCACAGAACCGCAGACTTTGTTCAGCGCTCGTCTCCTGCTGGTCCCTCTAAAGCCGTCCTCCATGAATACCTGAACAGAGTTAGACCGATTACAGGCGACAGGACGTTGACGTGTCACCAGAACCGAGTCCGACGGGTTCATGTGTCGCCGGGCTGAGCCGCTGATTCACCGCCTGGTGCCTCCGTCTGGGTTTGGACCGGAAGAAAAAAGCTTCTCTGCTGTTTGGACTCATTCAGCTCGTCTCTAGTTAATGAGTTTAACTGGTTTTATCTGCACGTTTTCCACATCAGGAAGGAAATCTGTCATTTTCAGATTTGTAATTTAATCGTTTACCATATTTAACCGTAACATTAGAGTATTTTACCTGTTTTTACATCAGTTTTTACTTTTTATTTGCAATTATTTGAAAAACAAAGGATGGTAAATAACTTACGTTTCCCCGTTTTGTTAAATTACATAAAATATCATGTAAAATAACATTTAAAAAAAAGTTAATTTACATGTTAAACGTATTTTTAAAAAACTGTGAAAACTGTAAATAACTTCAACATCAAAAATCAGTATTTTTCCAATTAATAATTTAATCTTTTGTCGTGTGCAGCCGTAAAATTAGACGATTTTATCGTTAGTCATCAATTTTTTTTCTATTTGGTATTGTTTAAAAAATAAATGATGGTAAATAGTAAACAACATCCTGTAAATTTTCCATTTTAAAAAAACAAATCACATAAAATGTCGAGTAATTAACTAAAAGAAAGTTAATTTACTTTTTTAAACATATTTTAAAAAACAAACAACAAACAACAAAAGCAGTGTAAATAACTTCAACATCTAAAATGACTGTTTTTCCAAATGATAATCTGCTATTTTACTGTTTAACTGTAAAATGACACCATTTTTATTGTACTTAAATTAGAAAATATTATGATTATTTTACAAATATTTGCAAGAAAAATTGATGATACTAAAGTCTGAAAAAATCTTAACAGTTTTTTTTTTGTTCTGTTATGTTACAAATTTCTATTAAAATCACTGAAAAACTGTTTATTTACACGATAACCTTAAAATAAAGGAGGAAAAAACGGCCAAAGCTGTCAATAAAGTCCACAATAAAGATCTGTGTTTTCATTACGATCTTTCACATTCAACCAAAATACATTTTACTGCATTTAAATCGGCAAAAGATATGGTACAGATATTTATCAGGATTTAAAATCGAGTGTCTATTTACTATTGAAGGATTATTTTTTTAAACAGATTTACCGCTAATTCACATTTACAAAAACTGTACATGAGTCAATATTTAACCCTTAAAATTGATAATTTTTTCTTTTAAATGATAGAAAATATCTGCAAAAATACATTTCCTAATTTAAAGACAATAAAAAGTAAAATAAGTGATTTTTTTTTAACCTCTTTCTTTTTTCCTTTAACATGAATGTTATTACCTGTAATTTAGCAAAACACAGAAGTAATAAACATTATTTACTATTTACAATCCTTATACTTTTGAATAACGGCAAATATCTGTAAAAATCGGTTAATGTCACATAATGCAAAAAAAACAAACGAACTATGATTCAAGAAAATATGGATTGTTGGTTGTAAATTCTACTTTATTATCTGTAAATGAACAAAACACAGAAACTCTGTAGAATCATATTAAATGAACGTGTTTTTGACAGATCCAGACACTCATCCTCCACTTCAGAGGAACTAATCCACTAAAAGACGAGTGGTAACCCGTCCACGTCTGTCGTGTTCCAGGCGGTTTCTCTACAAATCGACCTGTGACCAGACCACGGTGAGGACCATTTCACCGCCGTGTCCTTTGCTGTTCCCTCCTTCCTCTCCAGTCCGGCCCGAGTGTTTCTCAAGACTTCCTGAGGACGTCGTGACAAGCGGCAGCCAGCAGCATCGACTTTGTGCCAGCGGAGGATGTGATGATTATCTGCATCCCGTCAGCACCAGGTAAAGCTACTCCCCACATCCCCGTCATTGTCTCTCGGGGTTCTGGGGGGCGGCGGGGATTAGAGATGAAGCCCTGTCTGGGTCGGAGCTAATCTCTGGATGTTCTTTCCTCGTCTTGTCTGTTCCCCTGCGGCGATGGGAAATGAGCCTGCAGGTTTCCCTTCAGAGCAACGACAGCATCTCAGTGGAACCAGGCTGAAGGTCCACGTGATGCAGCGTCACAGCGTCAAACAGAAATAATGTTCAGAAAGAAATACTGGTGGCAAGGACACCAGAACACAAACCAAACCATCGGAGTATTATAACATTAAACAACTGTCAGATCAGTAAAAACAAAGATAAAAACACTACAAAAAACATAATAATCAGATTTGTCGCTTATTCAAATAACAGGCAAGCAGTGTAATTTCAATTTTAATTAAAGCCGCAAGCGGCGATGGACGGGTCCTCGCACCTACGCTTGTCGGGCTTCGCGCACGTCGGGGTGTGGCGCAAACCTGCTCCGGGTGGGACTGTGATCCGGCATGTCGAGTTTGGGGCAGATCGGAGCAAGTG
>NW_007577849.1:789275-790224 GCF_000690725.1 Stegastes partitus | reverse complement strand
GGCTGCTGTTGTCTATTTGCAGGCGGAAGAGAAAACAGAGACATTTGTCATGTCATGAGGCGTTGTGGGATACTAACTCTGTAAAGATGATGAAGATGTCTAACTTGTTCCACTCGTTGCTGAGGACACTCTCTCTGGAGCCAAACAGTCCCAGGGCGACTGTCTTGATCACGATTTCCATCACAAAGTACGAAAACAAAAGAACATCCAAAACCTGCCCCAATATATGACAAAATGCATCGTTAATGTACAGAGGAACTAAAGCTCGTGTTAACAGTAATTCTAAAATTGAACGTCCATTGAACTTTCAATGAGCACATTCTAAAAACCCAGACTTAAGACTACAATGCAACAAGAATAAAATTAAACACAATAAGTTGTCATTGGCCTCAAGTGTTCTATTGGGCTGGTCCTAAATGTGTCATAGCCATTGTCTCTGTCTAACACTTACCCCGGCTGACCTATTTTAAGAGCATAAACAGTAAACTAGACTAGCCACAGTGAAATTAAACTTCACCAGTACTCTTGTAAACTAAATTCTAGTCTTCCGGTGGCCACTTCTACAAATGCAGGCCTCATGCTAACCTTCAAGGTGAGGCTGTCCTCTGCACAGGGGTTGTACATGGCCTGAACCACATAAATAAGCAGGGACATCACAAAGGACACCCATTGCAACAACGTGGAAGAACAGGTTAAGATCAAAACACATTTATAATATATAATTCACCAACAACAGACATTCTAGAAAGACAGTGCACCCTCTATATGCACTTCTTTATATAGAGTGGTATGATAGTCAATGTAGTCTATGTTAAAAAGCTGTTTGTGTTCCTAATAAATATGTTTGGCTTTACCAGATGTCCTATAACTTTTCATCTAACAGTAAGAAAGGATATGGGCCTTGGACTATTTTCAGGCACCAGCTACGAGGTCTTGTGGTTTGTGTTAA
>NW_007577849.1:784645-787498 GCF_000690725.1 Stegastes partitus | reverse complement strand
ATCAAAACAAGTGTTTGATGTCACACTTTGTACAAAAGCAGCTTCTGTGTTTCTTTATTAAAATATACAAACATTAAACTTTTTTTTTTTTTTTTTTTTTTTACTGTTTACGGACGGTTTATCAGTCTGACCAACACATACTTGTTTTGTTTTTTTTAAATTTGGATCTACTGGACACAATTTGAGTCCTCAACTATATATTTTTTTAGTTTTGCAAGTTATATTTTTGAAGATATTTAACCCTTGAAATGGCTTCCCAAGTGAGACTTTTTTAAGGTTAAATTACAATGAGCAGCAGGCGTTGACGTGAGGGGCCTGATGGTCGACTGCAGGGCAACCTCACATATCGTTACAGATCTCGCCAAGTTCAAGAGGTTTGATGAGGACTTCCAGGCAGAGACACACTGCGTGGAGCTGGCTGACGGCACGAGGTGCAAGGGGGTCGCAGTGCGCCGCAGAGACGCAGAGGTCCAGCTGATTGACAACAGATGGCACTGCTGAGCGCAATTGGCGCACATTGTTTGATATGGCTGGATGCGTGTTAATCGAAAGTGGTCTACCAAAACAGCTGTGGACTTGCGCGGTACAGACCGCCGCTGTAGTGAGGAATACATGTTTTAACAAACGCACAAAGCAGACACCAGTCCAAGCACTCACAGGCAGACGACCTAACCTGTCTAAGATGCAGAAGTTTGGGTCAGAGTGTTTTGTTTACAAGCAAGACAAACGAAAACTAGATCCTAAGTGTGAAAAGTGTGTTTTTATAGGATATGACAAAAACAGCCCTGCATACATTGTCTACTTTCCAGACACTAAGAAAGTGGAGAAGCACAGGCTGGTAACGTTTGTAACTAAAACAGGTATAGAGCAGCAGACACAGACTAACTCAGCACCAGATGACTTTGTGCAATACGAATCCAGAAGTCCAGATCACCATGTTCCAGTAGAGCTAAAATCTGAAGTGAGCGACCAGCCTGAAGTTAGCCACCAACCACAGCCTGTAGAGGTCAAGAGAGAGCCTGAGTCCAAACGTTACCCTTCTAGAGAGAGGAGGATGCCAGACAGATACACTGATGATGAGACTGATCAAGTTCAGAGTAACATAGATTACTGTTATCGGGTCATGTGTAACATACCTGTTACATTTACAGAAGCTGTAGCCTCAGACAAATCAAAAGAGTGGGTCAAAGCAATGGATGAGGAAATGCATTCACTTAGAGAGAACAATACATTCACCCTGACCAGTTTGCCAGAAGGTAAGAAGGCAGTGGGGGGTAGATGGGTGTATGCTGTTAAAAATAATGCTGATGGATCTGAGAAGTACAAGGCCCGATATGTAGCCAAGGGATACAGTCAGAAGATGGGTGTAGATTATGAGGAGACTTTTTCTCCTACAGCAAACTTAACAAGTGTTAGAGTGTTGATGCAAAAAGCAGCTCAAGAAAATTTTATTTTGCACCAAATGGATGTAAAAAAAGCTTACTTAAATGCACCAATAGACTGTGCGATCTATATGGAACAGTCTGAGGGTTACGAGGTGAAATCTCACACAAATGGAAAGTTGGTATGTAAGCTAGAGAAGTCCCTGTATGGGCTAAAACAATCAGGCAGGAACTGGAACAAGGTTTTACATGATTATTTAACCCAAAACAACTTTGTTCAGAACCAGACTGACCACTGTGTCTACACGAGGGAAACAAAATATGATAAGGTGATCATGGTCATTTGGGTTGATGACTTAATCATTGCAGCAAGTGATAAAGATACACTTGATGATGTGAAAAACATGCTTACAGCAAAATTCAAAATGAAAGATTTGGGAAAACTTGGTCGTTTTCTTTCGTTTTTTTTAACCAAAGTGACAACTGTGTAACCATGTCAGAGGCAAAATATGTCGGTAAAACTCTGGAGAGATTTAACATGCAGGATTGTAAACCTAGATCCACACCCTGTGAACAAAAATTGAATTTCACAGACGATGCAACATTGAGTGATGTAAAAAGACACAGAGAGGCAGTTGGAAGCCTCATCTATTTGACTGTCTGTACCAGACCTGATTTGAGCTTTGTTGTAAGCAAATTGTCGCAGTACTTTAACAAACCTACTGACCAGCAGTGGGATACAGTTAAACATGTACTGAGGTATCTTAAAGGTACAAGTAACAAAGAGTTGTGTTACAAGAAATGTGTTGAAAATCTGGCTATACAAGCGTACAGTGATGCAGATTGGGCTGCAGATGTCAATGACAGACGAAGTACATCAGGCTATTGTGTAGGCCTAACCAAAGAAGGCTCCCTAGTATCATGGAAAACAAAAAAGCAGCCGACTGTAGCACTGTCCACTTGTGACTCTGAATATATAGCTCTTGCTGCCACTATTCAAGAAAATTTGTATCTCACACAACTTCTAGAAGGAATAGATGGAAATCTATATGCTTTACCTAAGGTGTATGAGGACAACCAAAGTACAGTTGCCTTCACCAAAAATCCTGTCAGTAGACAGAGGTGCAAACACGTGGACATCAAGTACCACTTGATACGGTCCACTTTAAATGATGGGAAAATATTATTAGAGTATTGTCCCACTGACCAGATGGTTGCAGACTTGATGACCAAGCCTGCAACAAAATTTAAGTTGAACAAGTTTGCCAAATTTATGTTTAGATAAAACTAAAATGATGTATTTTTGTTTGATCTGATGTAATAATGTGAGGGCAAGTGGGGGTGTTGAGACTGTGCTCTCAATTATTATTTAATGTTTGTTTATTTGTATGTTTATGATGGGCAAACCTCATGTTACATTATTTGTTTTCTTATTTGTTGAGATCGATTGTTTGCTAATTGACTGCCGAGC
>NW_007577849.1:780508-784423 GCF_000690725.1 Stegastes partitus | reverse complement strand
AACTAACATGAAAAAGAGAAGCGTAACCATCGACAGGCAGTTAAATTAGCCAAACACAGCTGTTTGGCTAACTGATGGATCACCGTGATAGCTAGGCTATCCATCAGTATGAGGCAGTTATGTTTTTTTTTCTTTTCTGTAATGACAGATATCCAAATTAACTCAGCTAGAATACCATGCACAGCTATAGCCAATGTTAAATAATCTTAGTGAGTCTAACATCACATCAGTATGATTATAGCTAACCCAACAGAGGAAAAAAACATTTAAGTTCCAGGAGGAAAAAAAAACTTGTGACTTACCAGACTAACCTGTGATGACTCTGGTGTATTCAAGTCGTAGTTCACTTGTAAATAAATCCTTGAAGACAATCGTCCGAAAAGATCCTTGGTGTCTCCTCCTAACACGTCCAGTCCATAGGTGAGGGTCTTCAAACTGTCACTGAATAACTGACTACTGTGTGAGAGTAAACAGCTCGTGCCACTAATAAGAAAAAACACGCAGGATAACAATAGTGGCCTCGAGCTCAGCCCGTGCCACTAACTAGAAAATTTCCTTGCAGAAAATTTGAGAGTGCCACAGGAGTCTGCCGGGATTTAAATTATGATTTTATAATTACCAAACCTACTAAAAACTTTGAATAACCTAAGCCTCATCTGTGTGAAGGGCTGTTGCTGTGTGGAGGGAGCGGGGGGGGGAGGGGGGACTTGCAGCAACGAGCCATGAGCGGGATTCAAACCCATGGCCACTGTTTTGGGGACTACAGACCCTGTACATGGATCGCCAGCTCAACCAGCTGAGCTATAGTGGCAGCCTGACTAAATTGCTTGTTAACTAATTATGCAACTTAGCACTACACACAGTCCGTCCTCTTTAAAGAGAGTTTCACAAACATGTCAAAGTTTACATGAAGGAACTCAGAGCTGAGTGGAAAGGAGGTGTTTGTCTCATGTGCAGAGAAAGTCTGTTTAACCTTTTTTTTTTTTGGTAAAGGACAGGTTTTGAGGTTTCCTCTAAATTTGGCATAAGATTTATTCTTGCGGCAACCTGCAGTTCCTTAAATATCCACTTGAAGCTGCCTCCAAAGCAAATCAGTCCCTGTTAGTGTTTCCCAGCCAGACCATCCTCTAGAGTCTAGACTGACAGCACTGTTATCTAGCTGGGAGTCTTTTCTTATTAATCTTTCAATACATCATTTTACTNGGCCATATTATCTTCAAGGACATATGCTGTTCTCAGTAGGAAAATACGAAACAGAATCATAGGCTCAGTGCAAAATACAGATTCAGAATACATAATAGCTCCAAACATACTTAATTCTAACATAATAAACAAGCAAAATATAAGCCATCAAAAATAAATTGGCAAAACCAAATGCATATGTTGATTGAAATGATGTCATTATTATTGTGACCACTTGTTAACATGTTTAAGGAGAGAAAACAGTGAGGTAAGTGTTGATAACAGTTGAGAACAACAGCTTCATGACAACTGTGATACTTGGAGTAAACCCCATTTTCATTTTAAGGAAAGGGAGTTACTGCGAGGCAACACAGATTTGATTCAGTCGATGAAGACTGAAAATCTTCATCTGAAACATCAGAAATTCCTCTGAAGTGTCTGAATTTCTCTCAGAGAACCTGCTAATACAGCATTATAAACACATGAGGTGCTAAAGAGTAATACGAGTTCATTTAAATTTGTTAAATTCAAGTTTATTCATGTAAATATATGTGTAACATTAGAGACAGTTAACAGAGAAAGTGTTGGTTATGTAGGTTAACATAAGAATACGCACAATCTCATGCAAAATTGAGGTTAATGTATTTAAATGATGAAAAAATCTGGTATTTTCATTACTTCATTGTTTGGAGGTCCAGTTGCCTTCTTTTACAGGGTACTTGTTTCCATTGCTTTGTGTCACTGACATTAAACTGGTGCTGTTTTGCTATTGAAACTATGATATATCTATCCCATGATGTTGATGCTCAAAGTTGAGTGAAGAAAAAAAAGAGTTGACAACATTTGAAAACGGTCAGCTGTGGCTACAATCATAGCTACCACTACCAGGATGAATGTGTGTGAATGAATAATTGACAGTGTAAAGCGACTTTGAGTGTCTAGAAAAGCGCTTTATAAATCTCATCAATTATTATTATTATTATTTAGGTTTCTAACACTTGGAAAGATCAAATTCATTATACTATTATGCTATTTTTAAGTTCACAAAATTAAGTAAATACAGCAAAATTTTAAGTAAACTTTACAAGCAGATATGAAGTAAACTGAATTTAAGACTAACGGTTATATTTACTTACCTTTTTTGAGTGCAACCGGTTTCCTAGATTCGTTTAAGTAAGACCAACTTTTCACATTTTACAGTGCAGGTAACGTGTAATGTGTACAAAACAGAAATCAGACGTACAAGAATCCAGCACAAACATATGTGTAAGTGACCAGTAACAAAAGCAACACGGTCAGTGTAAACTGGGATCTGGGCATAGACTGTATAAAAGATGGACGTAGCTACCGTGACGTCTCCCGTTGGTTTCTGCACTGAGAAAATGAAGCCAGGGTTTTGCTACTTCCTGGTTGACATCTTGGATTTTTGGAGCCAGTGATGCAAAAATCGTTGTGGGGGGGCGGAGCCATAGGAGCAGCGATTGGTCAGACTGATTGAGAGGTGGGCCCTCTCTGCCCGCCCACATTTACCGCCTTCTGCTCGCTTCATCTGTATGGTCGCTGCCGACTGTCAATCAAGCCAGCCACGCCCCTTGCCCCGCAAAATTTTGATGATTTTTTAAAAATTCAGTTTTGATTTATTTTCAGATTGGCCACCTGATCTCTGGACTTGACTATGAAAACTAATAAGAAATAAATCCTGAGCTGTAGGAAGCGGTATTTTGTGATCTGTGATCACTTCTTTTCCAATTCAAGTCTATGGGAGCCAGGGCTTTTTGGAGCCAGCAACTAGTGGACGTAGTGATATTGCAGGTTTTTGACACTTCCGGGTTGGTTTCATTTTTCAGGGCCAGTTGCTACGTCCATCTTTTATACAGTCTATGGATCTGGGAACAGGTGAGTGTGAGTCATGTGACTGGAAGCAGCAGGAGGAAGTGAAGACATGTTGTGGGTGGATGTGGTCCGACATGAGGTCGAGGTGAAACAAGGAAAACTAAAGAGGGATCCGACTGAAACTGACATGCAACAGTGATGACTGGTGATGCTGATAAAACTCTCATCACTTGTTCTCTCTGAATGTTTGTGCACCAATTTTCTTTATCATTCTACTCATGATATACTTACCATGCTCGGTTCTGTTCAGCTCGTCTCTCTCTTCAGTCAGGTTTCTGGAACTGGCCTCAATATCTAGTTGGAAAGTTAACATAATTTGGAAAAGAATCCTTTAACAGTTTGCCTAAAGAGTCACTTCACTGAAATACGGATTGTTTTTTTGGTGAAATGTACAATATTTTGAAATGATAAAAATACAAAACTATACTGCAAGTGGTCATGTCATGTAAACAAACAAACAAAAAAATGTTGAACATAATAAGACTGTTGAAATCTGTTGCAATTTCACATTTTTTTCATTTTATTAGATTAAAGTGTTACTGTGCGTATCTTATGGTTAGATGCAATTTACAATTTGTTTGATAAATGACTGACATTTCATGATTACAGAAATTTTTACAGAAAAACTGCTGAACTGATGTATTTGTGTAAAACTATAAGCATCAGACATCTGTCAAAATATAGTCACTATTCTATCAATCACATAGTTTTATTATGTAAATATCCTTTATTAAACACTAAAATTCCCCACAAAAATACACATGATGCCATGTTGAATTAAGGGCTGCAAGGTGGCGCAGTTCGGAGCACTGTTGCCTTGCAGATAGAAGGTCGCCGGTT
>NW_007577849.1:776057-779483 GCF_000690725.1 Stegastes partitus | reverse complement strand
AAATGATTTTTCTACCTGAACCATCTCATCGGTCCATTTCAGAGAAATGTCCCCTATAAAACATCATCTCATCACTGATCAGTGACAATGTCTTACTGAGATATTTCATGTTTTATTCGGTTTATCTCGTACTGAACCGACACCTCTTCCGAGTCAAGGCCTGATTATTGCCGTAGTCTTTCGTGATACTTACCGGAGTTGATCTTCTTCAGCTCGTCTCTCTCTTCTCTCAAGGAATTACGCTGTGAAACTGTCATTTTCAGTGGAGAGGTTAGAGGAGAGGTGTTAGTGCGAAGAATAAATACGTGTTAGACTATGGAATTCTTATGCTCGGTGCATTTACATTAATTGTTAAATGTGCAAGTTATTTTATATATTTATTCAGTTTCATTCTGCCTAACAGTACTATGCACAAGACAAACAATGTTTTTCTTGAAAACATTGTGGGCAAAGTGTCTTTACTAACACTGCGGTGGGAAACACCTGCGTTTGACCTGAGTTTCAGACGCTAAACTGGAAGTGAAAATGACTTACTGAGAGTCAGACGCGGGGAAATGCTGAGAGCAGCTTGTAGGATACACAGGAGTCCAAAACTCACAGCAACCAGCCTGAAGAGTTTAAATCCTGTGTGTAGCACGCGCACACACACACACACACACACACACACACACACACACACACACACATGCCTTATAGTGTAATGATTGCTGTTATTGGAACTTTGAGAGCTTTATGTCCCCAAAAGGTATTAAATTCTCTATAGTGTGACTATGTAAACTGAACAATGATTAATACAAGTACATAAATAATCTGATCAAACTTTATACTGACAGATCAATTTCCTGGAGGTTTACTGTAACCCAACCCTTATTCTAAAAACCACCGATTCCCTAATAGATTAGTGGAGAACATTTTGAGGAAGTTGAGGTGTTCCTTGTTGTTTTCCACCTACTCTCTGTCTTCTTCTTTATCAAAAGAAACCTTTACTTCCTCCTAAATTAAAATGACAAAGTCTCCCAAATAATACAAACTCGAATATGAACACATCTGTGACATCTGAGCAAGAGCTTTTAAAGATTAATGAAAGGTGATATGACGATGTAGACAAAGGTCTATTAGAAATCATAATGTACATGTATAAATAAACATCATACACTGTCAAAATAAAAAAAAAACAATCAAAAAGCTGTGAAAATCTGGCAGCAAGGAGGCCAGAAGAAATAAGTTAAAAACTGTAGAACAATGTAAGATTCAAAAACTGTAAAAACACTGAAAATATGTGCTAATATTTGTGAAATTATTATACTTTTAGCTCATTTATTTTCATATTTTTGTCAAATAAAAAAGAAAAACTTGGACATCGATTTGTAAATAAGTTCATTTTTTTCTGTGATTTCACGAGATATTATATCTAACTTAAACATTACAGTTTAAAAAGGGTTAAAAAAAATGTACAGTTTAGTTTAATGAATGTATATGCAAACAACAGCGATTTTAACATAAAACAGAGATTTTTGGAGGTATTCTACAATCGGGAATAAAATTTTCTCTTTGCTCAAAGTTTACAATTTAATACACAACATGAGATGTTAATGGTGAAGATTTTGTCTGTGTCACGTTTATGTTTAACACTAAACCTCAAAATTATTGTGTAACTGGACAATTTGCGTCTCACCAGGTGTTGCAGCAGCGACTGTACTGTCTTCACCAGAGCGGCTCTTTGATGCAGCATCACTGTGAGAAGCAGCTCTGAAGTTCTGATGCACTGAGCTCTCAGGTTCTTCTTCATGGACAACCATTTCCATGTTATACATCGTGGACAGTGACACGGCTGTTGGTTCCAGTGATGTCTTCAAATGGTGCTGATCTGAGATGTGAATCTCCTTTTATGGCTCTCTCCATGTGAAACACTTGTTCTTCCTCTTTTAAGGGAAGTCATTTACAGCTGAACTCATTCGATCACAGAAAATAAATACCATCGACAAGTGAATGTTACACAACAGAAAGTGAGTTTCCTTCTTTTATGAGGTGTTTAAGCCCTCTCTTAACTCTGTGAGTGCAAGTTTTAACACTTTTGGATGGTACAATTTAGCAAAAAGTTTATAAAACTGATATCAAAAACTATTTTCTTTCTGCATGACTGCATTAAGAAGACACATTTCACTCCACAGTAACCAAACTTAGTTCAGAACTCAATTCTCCCATTAATCAAGTCAGATTTATTCATAAAGCACACAATTAAAATGGCAAGATACAAAACCCGATAAAATGAAATGAATAAAAGATACAATTAAAAGAAAAAACAATTTAAAAAATACATGTTGCAGCTCATTAAGTGATGAAGTCAGGGTGTGAAGCACGACTAGAAATGTTAAAGCAAAAAGGTTTGCTGTTGGCAGCAACTTACAAATTTCTATCTGTCCTCTGTTTTGTGTGTGTGTCTGTGTTTGTGTGTACATATGTGTACTTTATGACACTTTTTTTTTTTAATCTCACTGTGTGCAGTCAATCTTTACCTTCCGCCAGATTAACTGGTCTCTGTTTGGTGTGTCTCTCTTGCTATGACTTGTCTCTAATGACGTTATTGTTGCTGGTCTATAGTGGATGTCTTTTATTTTGCAGATTGCTGCAACAGGTCTGTAACAGGTTGCTGTAGAAACGAATAAAGTGACAAACTTTCCAGAGAAAAATTGACATAGAGCTCCAAAAACTGAATGATGATCTTCTTCTGATCTATGCAGAGTTACACCGTTTGAAAGAGGCAGTCACTTCCTATTTAAACATGCAGTTCTCAACAGGAAACTGAGGGCTGAAGTATTTTTAGGACAACCACCTTTACTCATTTGACCTGTATGTTGCAGCTGCATAAATGTTCTTCCAGGTTCTTTTAGAGATAAAGTGATGAACAAAAGTTTACGTACACTTGTAAAGTCTTGAGTTTCCAGAATCATTTAAACATAATAAATAAATCTTCTGGAAATATGACAAAATCTTTAGTCAGATGAAACAAAAAAGAACTATTTGGCCACAATAACCAGAAATAGGTTTTGAGGCCTTTAACCCCATGAACACCAATCCTACCGTTGAGCATGGTGGAGGTAGTATCATGCTCTGGGGCAACGAAAATGGAATAATGAAGAAGAAGGAGGATTACCTCCATATTCTGCAGGAAAAACTAAAATCATCAACTTTCAGTCATCAGTCTTGGATGCACTTAGGTGTTCCAACAAGACAATTACCCTCAACATACACATGTAACATGGTAAAAGAATGATTAAATCAGCTAGAATTAGGACTTTAGACTTAAACTCCATAGAGAACCTGTGGACTGTGTCAGAAAGTCAAAAATCTTAGTTGATTTGCCGCAATTTTGTCAAGAGGCGTGGTCAAAGATACAACCTGGAGCTTGTGGACGGCTACAAAAAG
>NW_007577849.1:772395-775245 GCF_000690725.1 Stegastes partitus | reverse complement strand
CACTGTGTAGTTACACTTCATTTTGCACATGTTTACATAGTCATAATCATACAGCTTTTTCCATTTTTTTTTCTTCGTCTCCTTCATCTAAGACCTGCCATTCCGATTGGAAAGTCGAGGCAACAAGTACTGTTGGCGTTTCTCTTCAACCAGATTGTTGTAGTTGGTCTGTAACTGCTGTTTCTCTTCAACCAGAATGTTGTACATGGTCTGTAACTGGTCTTTCTCTTCAGTCAGAGTGTTGCACCTGGTCTGTAACTGGCCTTTCTCTTCAGTCAGAGTGTTGTAACTGGTCTGTAACTGGCCTTTCTCTTCATCCAGAGTGTTGTAACTGGTCTGTAACTGGCCTTTCTCTTCATCCAGAGTGTTGCACCTGGTCTGTAACTGGTCTATTTTTTTAGTCAGGTTGTGCTCACTGGTCTGCAACAGAGCCATCTTTGTTCCGCACTCAGAGCTGCTCTTGGTAACTGTGTTTGACACATAAACAAGTAAAGAAACACCGTCAACCACCATCATCTACGTGGTGATTTACCAGCAATGCAAACATAATACTCACATAGGACAGACAGAGCAGTGAGTCCAGTCAGGAGGAGAAGGCACAGCAAAGCCAGAGACACTGGAACATTTTTGCCGAAAGTCTTCTTTACATCTCCGGCAACAATCAAATCAGTTTTATCTGTCAAATTAAATAGAATCAGCCTTTTTTAAATTGGTGCAGTGCAACAGGTTACAGACAGTTAGCTGACTTTTAAAGTGAGAATAAAAGCCAAATGCAGGGCCTGGTGTTCCTTACCTGTTCGTGCCGATTTAGTTTGTGTCTGTTTTGGTTCCAGATTGTGAATCGGCAGATTTTCATAAGCATTTTCCGAACTGTTCGCCTCACTCGTCCTATTGCTGCAATTTGCTGCAAATGCCTCAACGTTAGCGTAGATATCAGGCGCCTCGTGCATGATGTTCAGCTCCAGGGATGTGTTGGGTTGTGGTTGAAGTGCCTGCAGTCATCGAGTTCCGTCGAATGCTTCTGAAATGATGTGAGCACACCTTTAAAGCAAGGCAGCCACTTTTCTATTTATACATGCAAATCAGCTTAACAGGAAACCGAGGACTGTTTGCAAGCAACCGCCTTGACCAGCATGTTACAGTTGCACAAAATGGTGTTTTAATTTAGGTTAGGGCTATATTGCAAAGAGCAAACATCATACAGTACTTACATCATAGACCTGTATGCATTTATAGTAGTGCTTAAATGTTTGTGAACCCTCTTAAAGTTTCTATATTTCTGCATAAATATGTCATCAATAAAACAGCAAGTCCTAGAAATAGACAGACAACACAGTTTAAAAAAGAGAGAGAAAAATGTATTAATTGAGGAAAATTATCCAATATTACACATCTGTGAGTTGTGTGAATCTTTGCTTTCAGTGTAACCTTCTTGTGCAGCACTTACTGTAAGAAAATATTTCTGGTGACTGTTGATCAATCCTGCACATCAACCCTCCATACAGGACAGCTTCAACTCTGGGATGTCGCTGGCTTTCTTGAATAAATCGATTGTTTCATTTCCCTCCACAGCATCTCTTTTTGCAGTTAGTTTTCACACCAGAGGAGATGTCCCAGCTACTCAGGGAACCCAGAATACAGACACAAGACAAAGACCAAACCAGTGTCCATTTATGAAAACAGAACATGCGCTGAACCAAAGAAACAAACTGAAACCAGCTCAAGGGTTGCTAGGTGAAGGATTATTACAACAGAGGTTGCCGCTCCTTCAGAACTAAAAATCAGAGGACAAAAAAGTGCAACTGTGGCCGACAGAGACAGAATCAGAGACTTAAACTTAAACTAGCAGGTACAGAAGTGTGAAAGGTGTGGTGATCCGAGTTTTTGTGCTTTTAGTGTGAGCCTTGCTCCTCTATCAGCCGGTAGGGCACCAGAGTCACCCCGGTCATGTCCAGCAGAATGGGCAGTGTGTGTGGGCAGGGCATGGGGGTCAAAACCCCTGTCCGAGTCTCCCCCTCCCCACTGGCCAGCAGGTGCAAAACAAGCTAATGCAATAAACAACAACACAATAAACCACATTTGAAGTATTTTTTGCATTGTGGAACATAGTGTTCAATGGCCCTTCTGTAATAATAATGTGTTCTGTTTTGTAGTGACTTTATTGACATTTACAGACAGATGTCAGCCCATGTAGATAAAAAAAATGTAGATATCGTTAAAAAATAAAGTTCTTTTTTTCATAAAATACTTGAAAAGGGAAAACTTTGATAGATTCTAGCTTCATACCAGATAAAAATAAATATTTTAAACACTTTTTGGGTTTAATTTTGATGATTATGGCTTATAGTCTCTGGGAACCAGAAATCCGGTATCTCCCAGCTCCCAGGTCTTAAAAATGAAACCAACACTTAAGTGCCTTAAACCTGCGTTCTTACTAACAACCAGCAGGGGGAGACTCCTACTGTTGCAAAAAGAAGTCAGAATGTATCGTAGTCTACAAGAGAGTGACCTTACCACTCACTTGATCTATTACCTCAGTAACCATTTTCCGAATGAGTTTATGGTCTCAAATACTAGTTTCAAATCTCCTTCAATGCAACATGACGTTCATTTTGTATGCTATGGTTCAACTTAGAGTAAAACAGATGATAGAGCAGGGTATGCTTTAGGGTGGGGTCTTGTGACTGACATGTTTCAGAATTTATCAGAATGTACTGTATGTTTATTATGTCTTTAGGTTCTCAAGTCAGAACCACCATTTTCACAAAATGGTGAAAGCTATATTCCAAGGTAGACGTTTCAAAACTGTTTCTCACAAACCAATGGATGATGTCACATTGGCTTGGCCCA